>NW_017259586.1:1850593-1853163 GCF_001594045.1 Atta colombica
TTAAATATTAAATATTAAATAAAAATATTTTAAAGGCAAAAAAGAATTTTTTAAATTGAAAGGTTAAAAAAAATTCAAATAATAATTATAAAGAATTAATATAATAAACGTTAATAAACATTATGGATGCGTATGTAATAGAGAAAAGGAAGGTATAGAGAGTGTGCGCAAGCAAAAGAAGATAAAGTTGTAAAAAAATTCGGTCATAAAAAGCAATTGGAAGACGCCATATCAAATGTACTGTTAACTTAAACATATTTTTTGTTAATTTTTTGTTAAAATAAAATTTTCTATATTTAATATATTTGACTGTTGCAATTTTACACTTGGCTAACATTTGATATGGCGTCTCCCTAATTTTAAATTAATATAGCATAAATAGAAAAGTATTTTTTACATCTTTTTCTTTTGTTGCACATGCGCACGCTCTCTGTACCTTCCTTTCCTCTATTACATACGCGTCTATAACATTTATTAACACGGTTTATTATATTAATTCTTTATAATTAATATTATTTGAAATATCTTTTTTAAGCTTTCAATTTAAAAAACTTTTTTGCCTTTAAAATGTTTTTATTTAATATTTAATTTTTAATTTTTATTTTTGCTTTATTTTTATTTTTGTTTTTGTTTTATTTCATATTTTTAAAAGCAACATGTGTATGTATATGAATTTCTATGCTCGTGCAAAAACATTTTTATATTTTAAAGAGTAAGTTTTTATCTTCATTTAAAAAAAATTTTTTACTTTTTGAGTTATTTGTCTTTATTAGTTTTCATTTTTAAGTTTTAAAATCATATTTTTTTATTTTATTTTTGATTATATACATTTTTAATTAAAAAATTTTTTTATTTAAATTTGTTTTTTAAGATTTCCATCTATATTGTAATTAACTTCTGGCAGCAATCGGGAGTAGGTATATTTTAAAAAAGAAAACAAATTTTAAGCTTTTTTTAAGTTTCGTCTATAAATTTTTAAAAATTTATGAAAAACTTGAGAGAGGATATGACGGCCCAAAAACTTGTAACCGCAAAATGCTATCGCGCATTATTTCTGAAGAAAATATCCATTTTTTTGCAATGCTTCTGATGAAAATAAATCGCTGAAATTGTTGAAATTTTTATTAATTTAATAGATTTTAGTTATTTTAGCGATTTCAACTATCTATTTCCATCAGGAGCACCGCAAAAAAGTGGAAATTTTTGTGTAGTTAACATTCACTTCTTCAGAGAACGGTAGTGCGCAGCAACATTTTACGGTTACAGATTTTGGCACTATCATGTGCTCTCTCAGGTTTTTCTCTGCTTATGACATATGATAATCATATTGGCTTCTGCACACTGGACGCGGAAACGTTTGCCGCGCGGCAAAATATGATGCGGTAGCCAATAAACTTACAGATCCTAATGTATTCATTGGTTACTGCGTCTCATTTTGCTGCGCGGCAAACGTTTCCGTGTCTAGTATGCAGGAGCCACTGAGAATTACTAAAGTTCCCTACTGACAATACACATGTCTAATTGATTTAGTTTCTAGATTCAGCTGACATCCAATCAAAGAATATACATATAACAAGAACTCATTTCTAATAAAAAAAAAACTCATATGAAAATACTTTTATTTATTAACATTACAATTATTGATAATTATTGATAATTATTGATAATTATGTGCTATAAACCACGCTTGGCATAATTTATAACTCTAAATAATAATAAAAATTATATAACGATTAATCAATGTCTATGCTATTATATTTTTACAAAATATTTCTTACAAATTCATATATAATTTCTATACAATGTAATAATAATATATTCAGATAAAAAAATAAATATAAAATAAATAAATTAAAAGATTCATTATTATAATATGAAAAATAAATATGCATTTCAAGTTAATAATCATTACAATTGTCACTCAAATAAAAACATTCTTTTCTTTTGGAAAGTGATATTAATATTAGTTATTAATATTAGTCATATAGTCGCACAATATAACTGTAGAGTGCGAAAAATGTATGTACAGCTTTATGCCGAATAAAAAAATACACCATGCGCATTGTTAAACTTATTTTTATCTCACACAATGAAATTACTGATGCATTGCAGTTATTGAAAAGAGTTACCTTATATAATAAGAAAATAGAAGTGAACTCGTTAAAACTACAGATTCTATTGAATGTGAAATACAATGTATTCTTTCTTTACGTCATTTTTAACAAATTATTAATAACCAAAATAAACGATTCATCGTAAAATGTAATTTACTATACGTACTCTTTTTGAACTTAATATAATCAATTTGTCATCATTGTGTACTTGTCGGGAAATCCATTATCTTAATTAAACTCTTTAATAAAAATATCTATATGAGAGATATAATTTCATGTACGCAAGCATGAAACTATCGGACAACGGAGAATTTAAAATTTCTAATGTAAATATAAATACAATTCTAATTAAAATAAATCGTAATTGCGATACATTTATATAACAATAATTTAATTATTTTAACACATATGCATTCATTATATATATATATATATATATATATATATATATATATA
>NW_017259586.1:1853263-1874448 GCF_001594045.1 Atta colombica
TGTTTTATTTAATTATGCAAGTAAAAATCCTCAAAAATTTCTCTTTTCTTCTCTCCTCTCTTCACAACGCAATGTATCTAAATTTTTTAGAAAATTTTTGCAACTTGATGTATATGATATTTATTCTGTTTACAATAATAATTTGCAATAATAAAAATTAATAAAAATTTTTTGAGGAAATTCTTAAATCATTTGTTTCACAGATGATTATTTTTAACAATTATTTTTAAACATGCTATTTTTTTAATTACCTTTACATATTTAAAAATTTTCACAACTAAAGTTTCACAACTATAAAGTAACAAAATATTGAAAAAGCACAGTTTTTTATCGACATCTAATGTCGATTCGTAATAATACTTGCTTTATATAAAAGTTCTATAGATGTAGTACTTTGTATAAAACAAGCTTTATACTAACAAGCTTATTGTTAGTACAAATTAAAGGGAGCTTTTCAATAAGAGACACAGATAATATGGTGAATCATTACAATCTTGTTGTTTGTCAATGTTAAGCAAAGATGAAATGATCATTTTGTTATACAAAATGAAAGAACAATATTATGATTTTGGGAATGGCTTGGGAAAAGCTAAGTTCTTTAATGTAAAGCTTAAAATACAATTAAAAAGCACAAACAATGGGAACAGGGAATAACAGATTTCAACCTATCAAAAATTCTATACATGATTTCTAATAGATTAAAATCTAGATAAATGTATGTATGAAAATTTATGCGTACATACATGTGCGATATATTGATGTACTAGTATGTAATGATTCACACATGTACACTCACCGACTAAAAGGCTGCAACAGATTCTTTTCTATGGTTTTTGATATTCAACCGAGTTGACTGGTTTTTACTTACGGATCCATAAATTAAGAACGAGTTCGGTGAGCAGAGACTGCATTCCGAAACCCATTAAAAAAAAAGTTGCAACATTTTAGTCGGTGAATGTACAGGCGGTCACAGAAAAGTTGCAACACTTTTTTTTCAATAGATTTTGGAATACAGTTTGCACGCCGAGCGATTGATTCTTATTTATGCATCTAACCATTTATGTTTAACTGCTTTACAAGCAAGGCTGAGTTTCGAAACTTATTGCAAAAACAGTGTTGCTTTCTGTGTGACCGATCTATATATCTATATAATATAGAATTCTATATTATCAAAGAAGCGCAAATACATTTTGTTTGCTCATTGGCTGAGCGGTCATCAATTAAAACCAGGAATCTCAGCTCGCAGCTGGAGGTCGATTTTGTATCTTCAAACAAAATGAAAATTACAAAAGTGAGCAAATTTACTAGATGTTGACCAATGAAATTATTAGTATTCTAGTAAATTCGCTCACTTTTGTAATTTTGTAATCTCGTTTCAAGATATAAAATCGATCCCCTGATCGTTTTTAACAAAATAGCTTTATGTACTAGGGATCCTGTCAAATTCTAGAGATTAGATTGAAGGTACTATATTATTTCTCCCAGAGAAAGATGTCAAAAGTTTTGTTTCTGATGAAATTTGATCAATCAAAAACATCCTAAGCAGAATAATAAATCGGATAATGTCGGAATAACATTAAAATGAATCGGAAATGATTGAAAAATAACTTTTTTTGATCATTTTAAAGTCTAAAGTTTTTGACATCATTTTGATATCATAATGACTTGTTGTTTTATTAGAAGTTTTATTTTAATTCCAGATAGCATTTGTATGGCACAATAACTGTATATTATAAAGTAGTGAAGCTCTGAAACAAACCCGGGCGCGCATGTTACACTCATATGAGACATTATGTGTTAAAACTCGTGAAGTCACATGAAACAAATCATGTAAACAGCATGTTGACCGCACATTGCAGCATGACGTTATGTTACGTTGCAGCAGCACGTTGACTGCACGATGAATAATATAAATTTTGACTTTTTGACAGCGCGGTAAGTGCATGATCCTGTTATGGCGTGCAAAATATTTATTAATTTAATCATCTTGAAGCTAATTATGAGGTCATTAAGACATTATCATCATCATCATCATCATCATCATCATCGTCATCATCATTGGTTGCATTTAGCAGACTCAACAGCTGAGCTTGCTGTTATTGGTATAATATTCTTCTAGAATCCAATTAGACTTTTAGATGTTGAGTCTGCTGACAACATCTAAAAGTTTAATTGAATAATCTAAAAGGAGCCAAAAAAAGGATAAAAATTTTTTGCTGAGAATTTCTCATCATAGTACGCCTTTAATTCAGTTCAATGTAATTTTTTAAATACGAGTAACTGAATTTCGCTGTGCTCTCTAATGGCGATATTGCACTGCTTGAAAATTAAATATTTCTGCACGAAACTAGTCACACATAAAAATATCGTGCAATTCCAAAGTTATAGCACGCGTTTTATTTTAATGCTGATAATGCGATCGCACGGGAGAAATCTACGCGAATATGGAATGAGCACAAGAATTCGCTGTGTCCCTCTAATGGCGATATTGCACTGCTTGAAAATTAAATATTTCTGCACAAAACTTGACACGCGTAACAACATCGTGCGTTTTCAAAGTTATAGCATGCAGTTTTGTTTTAATGCTAGCACTGGAATATAATTTGAAATAGTAACTAAAATTTGACGACATTGACTTGCACAATAGCTGTACAATATCTAAACTACAAAAATCACAGTTTGTTCAGCTGTGACTTTTGCACGGCTGGCTATCTGGGTAACATTATAAACAACATTAAATAAGAGATTATCAAAGTTGCGAGATTAGACAGCGAGTTTACACAGAAGATTAGTACAAGAGATCAGTTGCGAATCCAATATTCTCGGTTTTAATTCACGCTATCAATCAATCAGCAAGCAAAATCTATTTGAGTTTGATAATATAGGACTCTAATATACATAAATCAAGCAATTGTTATGTTACAAAGTGAAATTGAAAATTGGCAGTTTACGAAAATTGATTGATAATGAGAGAGGTACTGTGCTGAGATAATTATCTTATTTTAATTTATGGCAAAATAATTGATACATACTATAAAAATATAAGTTGTATTCCGGTACACATTGGCTGCATTCAATGCTATCGCGCAGTCAGTGCTACCGCATTATACTATTTTTATTAGATGTAAAATAAGAATAAAACGACGCAACAGCGCTTCCTGCATCGCACTGAAAATCTAATTCACATATATATAATATAGATATGCGATGGGCTTTTAATATTGTTAGTGTATTGAATGCAGCAGTGAAAGAATGTAATACAAATATTTCATTCTATCTTACAGCATTAGTCAACTTGTTGTAAAGTAAAATGATTCACTTTAAGATCTCGTTAAAGAATTTTTATTTTTTTTTAAATTTCATAAATAAGACAAAGCGAGACAATGACATTTGTGTCAAGTATTGTCTAGTAAATCACCTACCGGCTATTAGATGGCCAATCGTATATAGTCATTAAAAATATTCAAAATGTACATTAGCAGTACTATGTATTAGCTAAAAGTACACATAACGAACGAAATACGCTACTCTCAAACAGAGAAAAGTAATAAGCGGGGAAATAGTATATATTGAACGATATTATTGAGAAGCATTCCAAAACTGCTTAACGGCTTTGCTGAAATTAAAAATCGTTCCACATTTTTTTGTAAAAAGTTTATAAAATTTTATATTATATATATATATAAAATCATATCAAATAAATTTTTTAATCTAATTTCCCTTAAATTTTTTAAACGGATTTTTTTTTAAAGATATGTATACTTAACATTAATAAATACCCTAAAATAAATTCATCATGAGTCTTCAATGGACACGATATTTTATAGTCATCATAATAATCTAAAAGATGATTTTAGTCTTACAACCATCTTCTGAATTCAACTTAACCGTATTATCAAGCTTACAGATACTTCAGTCCATTTCCTATAGCGATGTATCGAACCCGTTTACATGAACTCATAATACGTACCTTTGCTTGCCGAGAGCACTGACTTAATAGCTTTCTTCTCCAAGAAATTCGGACATTCCAGCTTGTCTCCAAAATGCAGTTACACACCTGCCATTCTTGATTACATCTTACCTTACCAGTTGCCGCACGAGATATTCTCGTAATAATGCAAATTTTCGCCGCACGCGCATCGCCTTCGTAATGTCGACGAATTACTCGACAAGCTGTGGCCAGTGAAGCTTCTTAGTAAACATAGATTGTTACATCTCTTTATATCAAATATATAATATGCAACAAATAATATGTAATGAAATTAAATATGAATTAAATATGAAATGAAATATCGAAAGAATTAATTTATACAACTTGGACTAACAATAAGATATTCACAATAAAAACAAAATATTTCACTGAAATGAGATACAGAATAAGTATTCAGTAAATATTAAATAAATATTACATAAATATTATATTAATCGACAGCAATTTATAGAAAAAGTTGTACAGATAAACATTATGCAGTTATAATAACATCGTGATGTTATTTCAACAACAAAAATCTTGAAATTCTAAAAAAAAATTTGGAAGAATCAGTCTTTCTTAATATTAATTTTTTCTTGAAAATTCTGAAAGCACAACGAAGCATAATAAATATATGTATGTCTACAAGAAAAAAAGCTCAAATTGAGTTTATTTATATAGGTAAATATATAGGTAAATAATTGAATGAGCAAGTAAGTATGTTTTATAATTCTACTCGCGCATCTCGCATAATCCAACATGGAAACGAGTAAAATTACATTTAGTTAAAAGTTAGTTCACCCCGTTAATGAGCTTACTGTCTTTGGTGCCTGAGGGCTTACGGTATTTATCTGGTTTGTCTATGTTATAATGAACTTCCCGTATAGGTATATCAGTAAAATACGCACCAGAGCGCTTGCTACGTGCTTGATAATGCCTGTTATGTATAACATGATCATGCGGTGTACTCTTGTGTTCATTAGCGAAACGTGGCAGAGAAAATTCATTTTTCGCAACGTATAGTGTCCGCTTGTTGGTGGTCGCTGAAATGAGTTTTTACACTGCACCAGCTTTGAGCTAGCAAATAACGAAAGCTATGCGCACTCTATGATACACGTGTTATGATAATATAATAACAGCCAAGCTTTATCAAGTCTTGAGATTTATACACTTACAATGCGAGTATGTTACACAGAAAGCGGCATAGTTTTGGAAAGTTTATTTTTTGCCAATTGCATTTGTTAATTTTAATAAATTTTATCATCAAACAATTTAGAGATAAATTAAAATAGTCAAATTTAAAAAAAAAAAGGCCATTAATCGCAGATGAATCTTAATAAATAAAGATAGATTTTACTTATCTTGGGTTGTCCGGAAAGTTCGTGTCGACTAACCTATATAATTTAATAAATGTATACTAAAATTTAAATTTTCCTTCAACATCGACACGAACTTTCCGGACAACTCAATAGTTCTACTATCTACCAGTTCGTACAGAAGTTAGATATTCGCTATAGGAAACCAACTAATAGTTTTTCACTGGTGCGCATTCAGTGCACATTAAAGCTGTTGTACATTAATCTGAATGTAAAAGAGATATCTCAATTATTAAAATATTCAATGTATATTTTATCAAATACCACAATAAAATGTATTGAGGATTTCGCGCTTTAATTCGTTTCTATATTTTTATTAAACGTATATTTTTTACGTCGATTTGTGTACAAGGGCTTTAAAGTGCACCAGAACTGCCAGTGAAAAACTTAGAGTGATCCGTCAAATAATTATTTTTCTAATTTACAATCATTACATTGATTATACTTCAAATTACATTGCTTGTTCATAACACGACATGTAACAATAAATTATTAACAATAAATATATGCACGTCTTTAATATATAAAAAAAACTAATTATAAATAACTCAAGTAAAACATATATTTATATTTTTTAAGTTTCGGAGTTTAAGTTCTAAATTTTAAAGAAAATAAAAATTCGTTGCTAGAAAAAAAGCTACTCTGATCAAATATTCTTAAGAATAAAATATTTTCATATCATGGTTTTCATATTATGGTTTTTTTCGTTTGTAAAATAATGGACCTTCAATCAATAAATCTTCATCAAATAAGTTTCGAACGTAAGATGCGCGCAAGCATGGCTGAATGAAGCTCACAGTGTTGCTCCAGGAATGTAAAAATCTCCTCTTCTTCATGCGCTCCGCATCAATTCCATTCAGAGTTTGTAACACGAAATTGGTTTCGCTGACAAGTGCTCCAAACTAAAAGCGGTCGACGGTACCCGAAAATTACATTTTATCCGGTCAAAGCAAACTTCCTCAACAATTCCCGCGGCAGTGGAATGAAGGAGGAGAGAAAGAGGGCGCGAAACCACACGAACTCAAAGTGCCACCGACCGGAAGATAAAAGAACACGACACGGGATAGGATCGCGATGTCGCGTTTGTACAATGCGAAAGATGGAGAGAGAGGGAAAAGGAGAACGGATTCACCAAGAAGAGGAAAGTATAAGAAGTCACGCGTGCATCACGCATCAGCTCCTTCGTCGGAATTGCGAAGTTCTCTGTGGGGGAAAACTCATCCGAAACTATTTGCTCCCGGTACGCCCGCGGAAAGTATACATCTAAGAAGCTACATCTTTTTATATTGCCGAGTTCCGCGCAGGATTACCCTCCTTTTATTACTACGGATCAAAGAGAAGGTGGACGATCGTCTTACTTCCTACTTACTTACCTCCCAAGAAGGATCACCATGAACGTAACGACCTGTAACAAAAAGAATGCGGCATCATTACAAAGCGAAATGTCAATCGTAGAATTCGCGATCTCAGAGTAAAAGGGAGGAGAGAGAGATTAATAGGACGTTTGTTCTAAAGATTGCGTATAATCGGTATCTGTTCGTAATTCAAATTTGCGAGTACCAACTAAGGGTAGATTTACTTTGTTATGCAATGTAAACGAATTGACCAGTTTTTATTTTCATTGAGATGAATCTAAAATTCTACTTCCTAATTTTCTATAATGAATCTCTCTTGTGTATCTTCTCGGAAGATTGAGATCTCGAAGGTTTGAATAAATTACTTTCTTTGCTAATAAGAAATGCCTCATGCGACTGTCTTGAACAAAATATTGCATAAAGAAAATTACGTGCATTTCTTTAAATGAACTAGTTTTTTATTATGGGAATTCTAAAACAGCCGCAAATACGCATTCGCGCGATTCAACTACTTGCTCGCCAGCAAATAAATTATGCGGCATTTTATTTGCATCTTCACGTAACGTACAGACAGCCGTGACTGCAAATGGCGTCGCAAAAGCCGGATGCGCCGCGAAAAGGGGTGCATCCTCTACTCTCGGAACGCACGTATGGTTTTAACTCATTTCGCTGCCGTCTGCATGGGTTGCATACGCACAGTTGTGCGCGTCCATTTAAATGAGATCGCGAAAGGGAACGATTTACGTATCTGGATGCTCACGTGAAAGATATGTTACTCCAAGATCGGTTCGAGATATTTCACAGAGACAAGAAAGTTAGTTTTATATCTAATTGTTAGTAAACAAGTATGCATGAAGTATCCGTTACAAGTTTAATGATTGAGATGATTAAGTTGAGGATATTTTATACATATTTTCAAGATGATAACAGAATTATAAAAAAATTATTCTAAATCAGATTATTCTATATAAGTCCCGTTTAAAAATAATACGACAAATTTGGTGACGGTTTACTATCTGGATCATAAGTTATTTTAATAAATAATAGTATTTTTTAAATATGTGCTCTAATAAAAATATATGGAAATGTATTATAAAATAAATGATAAAAATTTCAATTTTTTAATATAAGTACATTATGCAAGATTATTTAGGTAGATTTACATTGCGATGAAATAAATGCATGAAATCCAGTAAATAAACAAAATATTTGTTCTATACCTTGTAATTAATCAATGAATCGCAATGAAACTTTGCATAAGTTATTTTGAATATTTAAAGTATTTATAAATGAAAAATGTAAATTTTTTTATCCCTTAAGGCACTTCCCTCTTGGAACAAATAGTCATATTCACCCCTAAAGTCGTTTAAAATTGCAAAATTACACTATCTAACTATGCAAAATATATCTTCAATTTATGCTTTATCATTTCCAAGCAATTTTGATTTTTGCGCTGTAATCTTTAAGGGACTTTTTCTCTTGGAGCAAACAGTATTATTCATATTTATTATTAAAAATTGTAAAAATACATGCTTTAACTGTGTAAAACGTATTTTTGATTTATGCGCTATGAATTCTAAACAATTGTGTTTCTTAAAAAAATCAGAGACGAAATGTAAAAGAGTTTTGGAGAAGATAAAAGATACAATAAATCGATAAAAATAATAAATAGGATTGGTAATTCTAAAATATGATTGGTAACTCTCGTTCTATTTGTTAACTTCTTTCTGTTTTGCATAATTAGATAGTATAATTTTACAATTTTAAATGACTTCGGGATGAATATAATTATTTGCTCCAAGAGGAAAGTCTCTTAAGAGTTACAGCGTAAAAATCGAAATTGCTTGAAAATAGTAGCGCAAATCGAAGATATATTTTGTAGTTAAATAGTGTATACTTTTACAATTTTAAACGATTTAGGGATAAATATGACTGTTTACTAAGAGGGAAGTGCCTTAAGAGATGCAGCGCAAAAATTAAAACTATGTGAATATGAAAGCGCATAAATAGTACATAAATCTGTATATTTGATTTTCCAAATCGGTTGTTATTAACAAAAAAAGAGAGGAAGGGCGGCTGACATCCTCAAAAAATTTTTTTTATTGGAAGTACAAATTAGTTCGGTCCGTTTCCCTAAAGATGGCTCCAGCTGTTGTGAATGGTTCATAATGACAGCTGATTTTGATGGTTTCAGAGAGATTAAACATCTGCTAATAATATTCAATTTATATCGCTTTGATAAATAATATTTTAATTGATCTGTTCATTCATTTTATTTTGGAATAAATGCATTTTTGAAAACAAAAAAACGGACCGAACTAATTTGTACTCCCAATAGCTAAACAAAATAAGCATAAAAAATTTTTTTGCAGATTTTGAGAGCGCATAAATAGCGCATTATTATATAATTTATTCATTAAAATTTGGTTAAGTGGGAGGCAGCTAGGCAGACGTATATTGCCTGCGCTCATCTGATTTCGATACATCTACATTCTCGCGTCCATTTATACGCAGCAATTTCACGATGATATAATCAAGGCATTTATAAGCAAACTCGTTACGACTGCAACGTGCATGGAAAATGCGATTGTGTTAAATTCCGCGGCAATCACCTCCTTATACTCGTTTCCACTGATGTAAATTAACTTTAATCTCGGTTCAATTTACTCATCTTTTCCTAATTTTTAGAACTGAAAAAAGATGAGGAGTAAGATGAACCGAGATTAAAGTTAATCCACATTGCTAGAAACAGGCATTAATCTGTGAATTGAAAGCGATGTAAACTGGAGAAGGATAACTTTCTGCGCGATGAGTACGCAGAACTGCATTTTTTTTTATCGAATAAATATTTATAATAAAATGTTCTCTCTATAATAAAATAGCTCGCAACGAATAGGAAACAATTCGAGCTGTTGAGAAATAGAATATGTATAGAATGCAGTTCTAGACTTTAGCTTATAACACACGCACGCACGCACGCACGTACACACACAAAATTATATAATGTTTAATAGCTTATAACATTAGTTGTGTAACAACATTTTATGTGACAACAAAATATATATAATAGTCAATTACATTATTAATGTAAAATCTTTAATAAAATAGAATAAATTTGTAAGTCATATTTGCTCATAACAATGATATCATGATAATAATATTAAAATAATTCTGCTTTCTCTATAAATTCTTTGGAAAGAGAATCTCACTTTAAAAGAATGACATTTTTTCTTTTGTCTTTTGGAATAAAATTTACTTTAAAGAATTTAAAGAATTCTATGTATATTGTTTTTATATATTCTGACTTTAATAATAAACTCAAAATAAAACCGTAAGTATTGAATAATATAATATATCCAATATTTCGAATATAGCAAGAAGTATCGGGATATCGAGATGTATCATTAGTTAGTGATAATCGATACACCTGAAAATAGCTATTGTCAATTATAGGATATAACTTTATCAATAAATGAATTTAATTCATCAAACATAATGGTATCACTGATATAGTCGATTTTCTCGACTAAATATTAATTGATAATATTCATTTGCCTTCAATAGTATTAATGTTAAAAACAACACTTATTAGACTAAACACAATCTGTGGATTATGTATTATAAATTTGATATAATTATTTAATACTAACATAATAAAGTCCAATAAGATGTAGCTTTTTTTAAATAATTATTTTCAAAACGCCAAAATGTATTCAAAGTAGTTACATCTCAAAGTAGTTGAGGTAGTTAAATCTTGTACGTGATACAGAAAAGCTGTCCAAATATACTGCAGACACTCCAATTTCAGAAGCGACGCAAATGCACTGTCGCTCTTAACATGAGTGCCGTATCTGCTCGACTAATTGCGTCAAAAGGAACGAAAGTGCACGACATTAAGCATACAGCCGCCGTTCTCGCTTCTCAATGAACGCTATCTTCTCCTCGCCTTTACGCCCCATGTTTCTCTTCTTGGGGAAGTTGAGTCGAAGGAAGCGGACAGCTCTCGAAGACATGTACTACGCGACAACTGGATTTCCACTGAACTCCTATATTTAGTCGAAACGAGCTGCGGTACTTTTTACGTGTCAAGCAACCTCGACATCGTGCGGTATTCGACGCTCCAAAGCGAAGACACTAATTTAGAGGCGTGTCGACATTTAGAATGCATCGAACGGGTCCAGCAACGTTATCATTAGAGTGAAGAGAATGGGCAGCATCTTTCGATCTTTATTAAGTTACTTTCACATCAGCTTTTGTCTGCACAAAAAACTTTTTAGCTATAAACGTATAAGATTATACGTTTCCTCGAAAAAATCTTCAATGATAAAGATAGCAAACTTGAATTAATACAAGAAATATTAATTATTAATTATTAATTAATACAAGAAATATTAATTATTAATTATTAATTAATACAAGAAATATTAATTATAGTATAAGAAGTATTAATAAAGAACAATTTTTAAACTATATTCTTTGTTAACATATTATTTATGCCATAAAATGTTACAAACTTTTTGTTCGTTCTTTTTTCTAAAGAATATATTTTTAATTGAAATTATTTTTTCTCTAATGGTATAATTATAAAAAATACTAGCAATAGAGCAATAAAAAAATTTTCTCACAAAAAAATTTTGTATTTGTTAAAAAACTGATCCACTTCAAATCCTTGTTAAAATTTTGTATTGAATTTTTAACATCAGAATGTTAATTTAACATAATGTGATTGTTATTAAAATATTTCATGTTAAATTGATATTTAACGTTTCTTAATGTGAAAATAATAGTTTATAAGTAAATAAACATAATGGCATAAAAATAATGAATTTTAAAATGTAAATTTTAAGATTCGAGAAACGAATAAAATACGTTATATTTTTTCAGTAAAATTAACATTTATTATATGTTAAATTAACATAAATGTTAATTTTACTGAACAAATATACTTTCAATTTGCTTGCAAATTATGTCAGTGTTACATTTTCATCTAAATTTTTTTACACAATGTTTGTGTCACTCTCTAACATATATATATATTTATCTTGCATAAAATAAATATAAAAATTTGAGTAGACACGTAAAATGTATTAACAATTTTCCAACTATATTCTTTGTTAATATATTATTTAATATTAACATACATTATTTATGCCATCAAATAAAATGTTCCAAACTGTGCTTCTTTCTAAATAGTATATTTTTAGTTGAAAATATTGTTGGTATAATTATAGAAAATACTAACTATTTTTTTATTATTTATTCATTTGAATTACTCGTAAAACAATCAAAGTGATTATTATTCTAAGAAAAAAGTAATTTTTTCGTCAAAGTTTCGGAAAATCACACATCAATGGAAAGACTCACGAGAACTTCGTTCGTGTTGTGAGAGCAGCTTTATGAATTCAGTATATTGGAAAGACGAGTGCGACAGGAGTCGCTGTGGTGTCTCCTGTCCCCGCCTGACACCATGCGAGATACGGTGCTTATGTTAATGCGAGGGGCACATCGTGTACGACGAGAAGGACTGACACACAATGCCGGCGATAGCACCGCGAATCCGCCGGCCATTAATAACGAACGGTACGAACTCAATGAATCACAGTTACATATACCATTCTAATGTAAATATTCAACACAACTTAGCCTTCGTATTTTATTCCGTGTCAATTGTTTGAGTGAATAAATATCTGTTAGTGGAAAAAAAAAAATATTTTTCTCTTCCGTATATATATCTCAAAATGAATACTCAAGATTTCTCTAATAAGAATTAAGTTTCTGCATGGCGGGGATCAGATTCTAATCACGAATTGTCATGTTGTTAATGAAAGGCTTCCTCTTGGAGTAAACAGTATTGTTATCAAGCAGGAAATCGATATCTGTGATAGGACAACCGACAGCATTGATGAAACATTACTCCAGATTACATCTGGATTATACCTTGAAACAATAATTATCAGAGAATTTACATTCCTATATGTTTTTTTTTTAGAAAAACCTATTAACCTCTCTGTCAAAAGTTCGTCAATATAATTGATATAATGAATATATGTAAAAACAATAAATGAATTTAATTATGAAAATATAAAATATAAAAATAAATTTAATTATAATTTATTAAAAACATTGACTATTTATAATATCATTGAATAATATTGATTGACTATTTTATTGTAAGTTTAAAATATTAAATTGCAGCGAGATTAGTTTTAAGTTCTTTCAGTTCTTTAAAATTTTTTCAGATTCTTAGAATTTTAGAACATATCTCGATTTAGAGTTACACCTACAAACAGAGCAAAATTACTTCCTGGCAAAATAATTTCTGCGTCTCACGCTCTGCAAGCCAGCGACGCTAAATACGAAATGAGACTTCAACGGGAATGATTCAACAACCTTATTACCACATAATATCTTGCTTTCCAAGATTCGCGTTAACTCGGTATTGCAAGCGCGCACAATGTACTCTCTACCGCCTTCTCTTTCCTCCCTCCTTCATTCTCTTTCACTCTCTCTTTCTCTGCAACGAGAAACGAAGACGCAAATTCGGTATGCAGTCTACTACGTTATAGTATTATCATACGCTTCAACTTGCTTTGCGCTATAATTATCGTCTTACAGGCGCAATAATTTAAACGACGCGTCTCTGCGCGTTCGCGCGCGGCGAACTTGATATTCTTTCTGTTTACCGATGCTCCTTGTTTAAAGAGTTTTCTTCGTGTCTCAAAAGTGCATGGGAATTTGCACAAGGGGAAAATCTTCCGGCATATCATGGATTTTTCGACGATATACTTATTTCGTATACGTTTGCGGCGTGGGTAAGTTGCAGCAGAAAGATAGATGCAACTTCTGACCGCAAACAAACTTTGTAAAGAACTATGGCAAACTATTAGTTCAGTGTATGTCGCAGCGACTGAATTCATTAAATTCATTGTGAATTTCAATTATTAATTCTAGCATGCGAAGTATACAAGAACCGTGAGAACAGAATATACTCTATAATTTTCCAAGCTTTATAATACGAAATAAATTTAACAAACATAAAATTTCAGCATAAAATTTTGAGAAATATAAGTCAATAACATCAAAATTTTTGAATGTGAAAGCAAATATCGCACTTTGCAAACATGAACAAAACAAAGCTTATCTCAGAATTAATTTTTATAATGATTTTATTTAATACCATAATCTAAATAATAATAAAAATTATATCAAATTATAATCTCTATTAAAAAAAATAATTATTAATTTATGTGCACAATGTATAGTTATGCTTGTTCTCCGATAGGAAGATATATATATCATCTTTCCAATTGATATATACTTGGTGTTTATAATTTAATTTCGGTCTGCAACGTTCTAGCCATTGAAACTGTTGCCAACACGACTTTGCATCTATCCTACCGAACTAGCCGGATGTCAGGACGTCGAGTAACTCATGAATTTGCATGGACCAAGCCAAATATAATCTTAGTATATACACAGATGGTTCTCTTCCTCTCTTTCTCACACGCATGCATTCTCTCTCTCTCTCTCTCTCTCTCTCTCTCTCTCTCTCTCTCTCTCTCTCTCTCCTTCCCTCCTTCTCCTCTCTCTCCCTATTTCATTCTGTAGGTAGGTGTTTTCACCCGAAGGACTCGGCTCATTCTCACCGCTCATGGTACTATCGTGGATAGGAAGTGCAGATTGCCCTGTTTAATTACTGGTTAGGGATGGATGGGAAGCTTCGAGGGCAATCAGCCTGTTTGTATTTGCTTGCAGGTTTATGTCGGTTTACTCGTAACCTGCGCCATCCGATTTCTACGAGACAGCTCAATCCACGGAACAACGCATTCTGCGACGATTTGTGGTTTCTATCTTTGTGTGTCGTGACGCGAAATAAAGAGATCAACGTAATCACGAAAATAGATAACAATATAATATACGGAAATATATATTCATTAAATGAATTATACATTCATAAGTCTGTGTTAAGGCAAAAGATAATTTAAATAATATCAATATTAAATAAAATTTGTGTAAATAATTATATCCTAATTAAAATCATCAGATAAAAAGAATTAATAAGGTTGTAATTTTTGCAGTAAATATTCGTTAAAAGTATACAAAGCTTCGAAAGATGTCTTGGCTTAAAAGTTTGTAGACATAATATATGTATAGGTTTGCAACCTAGACGTCGTTTTATTATAATGTTGTACAAGAAGCTCAAAAGTTCAGCACATCTTCTCACACTTTTTTTCAAGAATCTCCATTTTGCAAAGTTCGCGAAGTCCCTATCAAACTTGGAAGTTTGTTTACCGAGGGCGAGCTATCTGAACTAAGACGCTCGTACGCATTTCCAGATAGTTGATGGTAAGTTTAATGGAGATTCTATAATTACTACCTTAGCATGGCACTAAATTATGCACGATTATCTAGATTGTAGGTACATGTTTGCCAAAGTGCATGTCTAGTTGCTGTTACAGTTTGGCACAGTAACTCTCTTGTTACACTTCAATGAAGTTAATGCCATTCGTCGATGCAAGCTGCTTGGCAAACTAAGGCGATTGTCGGACTGATCCAATCGATTATGTATAGTTCATAATTTTATTAAATGAGAAATGTAATGGCATTGCACTAATATTAAAATTTTTCTGTTGCGATCGCAGCATACATGAAAATCAATAGAAGAAAAAGTTTTCATTATGATAGTAAAGCACTATCTCTAATGAAATTTTAAAATTATTTTGCACTGATAAAATCAGCAAATATATAAAACTGTCACGGACCATTAATAGATTGAATATGATTGAAAAAGATTCGCACAAAAGATTTAAATTACATAAAAAAAAATGGGTGACAGTGAAATTTGATAGCACAAATCTGCTATTGACATATGAATAAAATCGGTATCTAATCTATATCTAATCGTATAACTTTAGAATTCAGTTCAATCTCATATTTCGCTTTTCACAACGCAAAACTAATACTTGCTCGCGATGCGTCGGGCGTATTAGTTTCTAGAGGGTATTTAGACCACTACTGTTTTTTTTTTTAACATCGCAATCCTAACACGTAGATACGTGAATACGTCCGTTTTTCCCTTTCACGGATGAAACAGACGCGGTGCCCAGGTTCTACATTAGCCGGAAGCCAGACGTTCGCTTTGCATGCACCGTAAATGAGTTTTGCGTATTTGTTGCATACGCGAGAAAGCGCGCGGAACTATTTACACGCCGGCTCACAAAGTGAGTTCCCACCGACTTTCATTCACTATTTTAGCGTACGAAGCACGCGAAAGGTTCGCGTGCAAGCGGCGTTTTCCCGACAACAATCGTTTCTCGCGAGAAGTCCCGACATCGCTGTCCGCAATTGTATTCTTTGCTGTCATCATGAGTTGTCTAGTTTTCTTTATTCTTTTAGTTGTCTGAAAGTTCCAGTTTATAATAAAAAAATTATACAAAGTGAAAGAACATACAAATTTTATACAGAATGTATGCACAAAATAAACTCTTTATGTAAAAATATACTCTTTGATCTAGGCAAAAAATTTTTGTTATCAAAGAATGTATATTGGAAACTAAAATATTATTTAATCAGTTTTTAAACGTTAGTAAAGTTTTTAAAAATTAGTAAATTATTATTTATCAAAAATTTAATTGAAATGAATTATTAGTGTCAACTTATAATTTTTATTATTAGTAGCTGAATTATTAAGCTTTAAAATATATTAAGCTTATTGAGAACATAATTTACAATCGAAATATATTTTATGGCTCCAATAAAAATAATTATATTTATATTATCCATATTCATCACTTTTAAAAAAAGATAAATCAAAAATCTCTTTTTGTCTCATTGCATGAACCAAAGCGCATGTCCAAATTGAAGATTCGTGTTTCAACGTTATCAATCAGACTGAGCGTAAAACGAAAACGACAACAGTTCTGTTTCTTCGACGTTCTCCTTTTACATTTTTCGCGCGCGGTAGGCTTCGTCTTAATTGGCGCATTCCGTCGTGCCACAGACGTGAACTTATTCGATTCACGTTGCATCTCCGATACCTTTAATGAAGTAAATTTGCATTCATACGCGACGCGAGTGAGCAAATACGGCGGTACAATAAAACTGATGTCGCGTCCCTTGCCACATAAGATGAATGCGTTTGCTCAGCGGACTTTCTGTTGGCGACTTTGGAGTCGCAGATAATGATTCAAACGCAACTTCGTATTGCAAAGGACGGATTCTGAACGCTAGAGGGATCTGTATGAGACGTACATACAGGAAATTAGAGATTCCGAATTCTGCAATTTAATATTACGAATAGAATTTGAATTGTATCAGAATAATTAAAATCTTAAGTAATTTTAGTAATCAAAATAATATCGAGACTAAACAAAAAATAAGAACTGTAACTTAAATACTAAAACATTTGTAAAAATATCTTTCTAATCTTTTTAAATAATCTTTTATAGTTAATAACTCTTTTATAAATAGATACAAATCTTTGATAGATAATAAAGGTTTTAAGAATGTATTGTCAACACGCACAATTCCACTTATATTAAAAATTTTAACATAATTACAGTTAGAACAATATAATTTGTGTAACTTTCAAAATATTCGCAACAACATAGTTAAACTAACTGTGCGACATTTCGGCATAAATATATCTCGACGAAGGAAGATAATGACAAGCTCTTTCTAGCACGTTGCACAGCGGATATATATCACGGATTTGACTCCATTATCCCTAAACTTCCTCGAGGGATCGGGAAAACTTCCGGACGTATAACGCCGTCAGATTCGCAGACACAAAGGTAGACAGTAATCGTCGGTAGGTTAGGTAGTCGTTCGCGACGACTGTGGCAGATTCGCGATCATAGAAACGAGAGAAGGAAAGGGAAACAGAGAGATCCGGAGAATAGAATCGTCGATACGGGGGTCTCGTTACAGCGTGATACGCCAGTGCCAACAAAGCGGTTCTATCCGCCGGCTGAATGCGCCGGCATAACTAACATAAGCACGGGACTCTAGCAGTCCAATCAGAACGGTCCAACAAAGATACCGCTCTCTGTCCATTGTGCAAATCCTACTCCACGCGCTCCATGCGCCGATAGTGTATCGGGGCTTTTCTCGATCTCTGATCGAAACGTGCTCTCTCGAGAGTGAACATTGTTTGCGCGATTCTAAATGTCGTATATACCAACAGAGCTTCGCGCTATACATAATGCATTTGCACCCGGAAATAGAAATAAAGGATTGGAAAAAAGCGTAGGTCTGAATTTTATAAAGAAAGAAAAGGAAAAAAAAAGAAAAAAAGGATTTAAAAAAAAATTAATTAATTCATCATTTAATCTTCAATATATACATAATATACATAATCAATATATACATAAAGTGCTTAAAATACCTAGAATAAATTTTATTTTTATAGTTATTTTTTTTTTTTTAATAGCACGTATAGAATCAAATTTACATTAATTAAGTATCTTTATGAGATAAAGGATTGTAAAAATAATGAACATTAAAATTTCTTTAATACTTTTTTTTTCTTTTCCAGAACGATTAAGATAACTACGAGTAGTACTGCGATCATTTATCTTAAAAGAATATAACTAAGAATACTACTACTTAAAAGAATATAATTAATATAATAATAATACCTACATCACGCATCTGTTAGCCATAAGACTTTTTATTTCTTTGTAATTCGTATAATCGTTTCATCTCTTACAATTGAATGATCAGCTGGAGATATTATCTCGCGCAGCGAGAGGATTCAAGATTAAAAAAGAAAGCATCAAATCTTTAAATCTTCTCCTCTCCTTGAGCTCGTTTATTTCCTCTGAATTGACCGCTTCACGCCCGAACGTTCTTTAATTTTCCCTGTAAGTCGCGCCGATTAGCACGGCGTAGTGCAGAACAAACTTCTTCTGCACTGTGTCCAAATTAAAATGTCGAATTAGAGCCGACTGGCGTATCCTTTATGCGCTGGCAAATCGTCGACCATTAGTCATCTCAATCTTACCTTCTCCCGATTCCTCTTTCCTCTTTCTTTCCATTTCGTTCAAGAAAACAGACATTATCTGACATACCCTACCTCGTTTTAGAAATCGTCGAATGGAACGTAGAATGGAAGAATTGCCGATGAAAAAGAACATTCGGAGAGGCACAATTAGAGGGGTATATACGGTCGGTTTCGTTCAAATGACGATAATATGCTGCGTAGAAAAGAATTTACGGACGAAAGCGACGAGATAATTAATCGCCAAGCCATGACGCCCTTTATATCGACGGCACACATCACGATCAACCTATCGATTCTCGTCTGGTGTTGAGACCTTTTCACCGTAATAATAAGAGCTGTTGTTAAAACAGCAAACATGAAAATATATTATCGACAATATTTGAAGCAATAACTGAGTATAGATTTTTATGACTGCAAATAACACATAAGTATACATTTCTCAAAATAATATTTAGTTCTTTGCAGCACTGATGACAAATAAAATTTTATGACAATATATTAATGTATTATTGATTTACCCAAAATGAAAAAATATACGTAAAATTATACGAAGTGCGGTCTATAAGTGTTGAGATTGATATTTTAATACTAGCAATGTCATCTATAAATAATTACACTCTAACAATCCCCATAATTTTTAACTAACTATATATAAAATTTAAACATACGATTTATCTATGATTACTTGACGTTAAGTAAATTATTGTTTCATGCAGTATGTTTTTTCAGTATATTATAAATTTAAAAAAATCAACGTATTGCATACAATTTTACATACAATTTTGTTTTAAAGTCCGTTTATCTATCAATAGCCATTATAAATAAACATTTGAAACGATGCAAAAAACTTATGGAAATGAAGCTTTAAATCAGCAACATTTTTTTCGATGATATGTTAAACATATGAAGAGAGAAATTCTCGTAATCTTTTTTTTTTTAATATATGACCTCTGTTATACGGCACGCTTAATCGATTTAATAACATCTGTAGTTATGAAATTGGCCAATCATAGTTGTTCCTCGGAAGAATAGAACTGTGATTGGCCAATTTCATAATTATGGATGTAATTAAATCTGATTAAGTGTGTCGTATAAATATAATTTAGCATGAATTCAAGAGAAGAGCAATGTATCACTAAGAAATTTTGTGTTACAAAGCCAATTCATCTATCAAAGAAACGTTCAAAATGGTGCAAAAGATTTTTAGAAAAGAAACTAATTTGAGAAATTAATTAATTAAAGAAATTAATTTCAATAAAATGTCAGATTTTATAAAGGAAAAGATTATGAGAATTTTTTCCTTCACACAAAATCTGGCATACCATTGAAAAATGTTTATTCGAATTAATCTGTCTTTTCCATAAATCTTTCCGAATATTAATTTGTTTAACAGATAAATCAGCTTTAAAACAAAATTTTAGCAATATAATGTTCTTATTTTAAATTTATAACATCTGAAAAATATGCTGCACAAAACAATAACTTACATGAAATCAACTAATAAACTGTTAATTTGTATACAGTTTAATTTTGTATACAGTTAACTAAGAATCACGGGTACATTCGTCAAACGATAATTTATATGACACTTTTGATATTACTGTAAAAAATCAATTTCAAAATCCATAAATCGTAATAAAATATTAAGTATAATATAAATTTATATAATCGTTGTATACTTAATTTATTAAATAATAATCTCAGAAACTCAATAAGAATAAGAAAATAATCTCAGAAAGAACGATTTAACATGCTGCAATTAAGGATTACAAGGAGGATTTTTTCAAATTTGCATTTTATTTGTCATTTGACAAAGAATGACAATCAATGTAAATTATAAAAAAATTGATCTCCTAAATTTCAATCTATAGTCAGTAATTTTCGGAGTATGATTGCCTATAGTTTTCCTGGCGTTACGATGGTATATCCATCATGCGTTGGTTAAATTGTGAAAAAATGCCGACGTTCGGTGATTCTTGCAAAAATGGAAATATTTATACCGACCGTTACACAGTATGAATAAATAATGAACGACGATGAACGCGTCATGTCAACGGGACGCTTTGCGGGATTGTCGAGAGCAGCATTCACGCGTATCTCTCAAATGACAGTCATATTAGCGCGACGTGCATCTGCGGTTTGCAGTATCTGTTACATTGCGCGCAGTCAGCTTCCACCTATCATTCCACCGAGCCGTAAACGAATTGACCGTGATAATAATAGTATAAGGATTTATAGTAACCGCAAAATGAGTAATATTTTTCAGTAGATATTTCGTAGGCTATGTAATGAACTATCCATTATCATAAATTACTATTGGTATCGGTAGTTGATAAATAAAATTATAATTAGTGGAATAAATTAATATCTCTCTAATATGACAGATATCAGTAAAAACATCTGTTGTTATAAAGATCTTATAATTAACAATCTCATTTTAGAAAAAGCTATTTAATATATTTATATATTTAAATTTTATT
>NW_017259586.1:1874548-1884523 GCF_001594045.1 Atta colombica
TTTTTTCTACGTAAATTTTTGTACGTAAATATTTTTACAGAACTGTCTTTCTCCAATCCTCAAAACAATAATTAAACGTCACATTATATATATATATATGCGAGTTACGCACGAATATGGCATTCGATTGCTTATAACCATAGTAATAATAAATTTATTAATAAGGATTCTTTTTTTAATCAAAATGCCAGACATTAAAAAATATAAAGAAACAAATATATATAACTTTATTAATAACAAAAATGATAAACAATGGGAAAAGCATTAGAAAAAGAAAGGATATGATACCGAAAAGAATTAATTTAAGGATTAAAAATGGTTTTCAGCCATGTACAAAACAACATTAATTACATCGTGGCACGAAAAAAGAATATAAATTCAATTAATGTTAAAATGTCTTTGGATAAAAAAGTAATCGCAAGATAAATAATTTCAAATTTTTAAAGTCGATATCCCGAGTTCATGAATGAAAGAGGATTGCGCACAGGTCATTAGAGGGATTACCACGAATGTGTCAATAAAGATCGTCCAGCAGTTTCCGAGGTGAAGCGCGATGGCTCTAAATCCCGCAGTGATTATCTGCGATTCATTGGTGACCAGGGATTTCTTAACGCTACGAGTTACCCGATAAATTAATCTCCAGCAAAGTTTTCGTCCCCACAGTTAATTAATAGCCATGAGCGATCCTGCCGTTGCATCCTCGATGCTTTGCACAGCACTAATTAGATATCTCGTACACACATGTACTTACAACGAACAAAATTTAAAGCGGTAATAAAAGCAATTTAAGAGCTAATAATAGAAAATATCTTATTTCAAAAATGACATATAATTTAATATTATTAATATTATTATTTTTCAGAAAAAGGGAAAAACTATTATTCATCTTAACAGAAAATTATTGACTAATCAAATGATGAAAAAGCATATATTGTTAGAAAACAAATGATCAATTATTAATAATAATCAATCAATTAATGATCAATAAATCGTTTATTATTAAATGATCAATTGTTATTTTATCATTTTCCAAAATAATTCAAATATAATATAATTAAAAATTAACTTTATATACAATTAAGGAGCATATAGCCATAACTAAAGATGTTTTTAGGGATTAAATAATATATTTTGAATTAATACGTTAAAAACATAAAATTTACAGACATTTCGGTCAAGATTTGATCATCATACAACATAGCGCATCGATGTTACAATTAAATTAACAATAGATATCTTCTATTGTCTTGTATCTTTGCTTCGATGTAACGGTCTCGTCATTGCAAATTAATATTTGATTGTAATATAATGCTTTCATCTTGGTATATAATTGTTGAAATATAATAGACTGTTGTCTAGCCAACACAGGATTTCCAGGTTCTGTGTCTTTGAAATAAAGACACCTTACAATTATTGTATGAAGTTAAATTATTTGTGTAAGTTAAATAATGATAAAAGAACTCTTTTGACTTTTGAATTCTTGAATCTTTGTTTCAAACAGACACATAGACTCTGGTAAAAGTCTGTGTTAGCTAAACACGGTCTATTAATATTATATTTTAACAATTATATATGAGTTGCGGCTATATGCTCCTTAATTATATATTTATATTATAAAGCCACCTTCAAAAAGATTAAATTTATTAAATTTATATTTACTTTGATCAGATTAAAATGATCATTCAAAATAAAACAATTTCTTCTTCAATTTTCGATCACCAAAACTATAGAAGACTCTTCTGTTTATTTAAAACGACATAACTAAAAAAAAAATATATTACTCTTATAAAAAGTATTATAATTCCTGAAAATTAGATAATCTTAAGAAAGATATTATACAAGTGCTATTTGGCGGACAAACTATTAAGTTAACTTTTGATAATTGATACAATAATCTTTATTTAATTCATTTATGATAATTCAAAAATCATATTTTTTTTAGTTGTATCACTTTGAAATAAAAGGACAATACCATGTTTAAAAATTTAAATGAAGACGAAAACTTCTCGCATTACGTATATCATTATTAAATTATAGAAATCATAACTAACTTAATCTTATATAATTTACTTTATTTAAAAATTAAAATAACTTCTATATAAAATAATAATTACATGTATATAAAAAAAAAATATGAAAGTATGCATCAAAATTCTTTGTGCGTATTTAAGTTAGAATAAAAATATAATTTGTCCAAAATGATATTCATGAATCATGAGAGAATTTAGGAGAAAGTACTCAGCTTATCCGTAAGCAAGTTCCCGCTTTTAACGAGATGTACGCAACCGCATGCGAAGATACCGTTTCTTGATCCACGTGGGGAACGTATTACCGCGCTCTGTCTCCTCGGGTGACGTACCCTTCACGTAATACAGAAAGGCGAGGTAATTAAAATAAGAGCCCGGGAGTTTGCGCGCTGAATGCTATCTTAGCGTCGCGGTTAAACCTCACGGGATCCAACGGCATTTCAGCTCAACACATACGCTCACAATTGGCAGATATACAACCAGGGCCTTAGGTGTGCGCTTGCTACCGAGGATTCGCCTTCTACACTCTCGCTGACACCACACCAGGCTAACTTGCGGCAGACTTTAGAGTTCGGAGTTTAGTTAGCGGCTGGGTCCGCATCTCATGTTAGTCTGATTACTCGGAGACCGAAATGTGTGGCTTGTTGTTTCTACCCAGATAACAACCGGCATATACGGAGGTGTCGACCTTCTAAGAAAGAGAAAGAGTGTGGGAGAGAGAGAGAGAGAGAGAGAGAGAGAGAGAGAAAGAGAGAGAGAGAGAGAGAGAAGTAGTTATAACATATATTTCTCTCTCCGATGTAATTCCAATTCAACTAAGGTTACCAGATGGTTACATGGTCATATAATAGCATTTAATACACTCGATTCTACGCTCTTCATTAGTTGTTAACGGTGATTAATACATGTTAGATTTATTTAAAAAGTGATAATCAATATTTCCTTTCTTTATAAAATATATAAATATATATTTTACACGTTCTAAATATACGCGTATTCTCCTGCAAAAAAGTTTTATTTATTCCTGTATAAATTTTCCTTTTCCAAATATTTGTTCTTGGTATGCAGCTTTAAATGGTAGACTTTTGAGAATCGAGTACATCTTTTTGAGACATGGATTTTCGTTTAACGTCTATCTGCGTTAAAAGCTTTCCACAATGCAATGCTCCGAAAAGTTTCTCCCCTGTTCGGAGCTAGACTTACTGCCTTCAATTCAATAAGATATGAATAGCTACTCCGACTCATACAATCGTCGCGAAAATAATAAATGACTTTCTTCTTCGGGTGTAGGAACGATCCTTTCGTGGATGAAAAATAATAAAACTTTAACAAAAGAAATTATAGATCATAATAAGAACTGTTGACGACGTATTAAGCTAACACAGCCACTTCAGCACAATCGAATAAAAGTTGCACAGAAATTAGTGTTTTTTGATTACTAATTTGTTGCTCTATTCCCGGTTTTGTTGTTCCAGCCAATTCCGAAAAAAATAATGGCTAGCGTAAGAATAAAGTTAGCACAGCCACTCAAAAAAATAAAAAAAAAATTAAAAAATACGGCATATTCTTTTTGTGCTAATTTGTTGCTAATTAGTTGCTTACTTCTCGTATTGTTGCTTCATCCCCAATCCTCTGTTCTGATTATTTATAAATAATTTATCAGTACCATTTTTTCAATATGTTTTTGCATAACAAAAAGCAACAAAATCAGAGAACTGTAATCACTCGAGATATTTTAAGAATTAACAATTTAGGTGGTGTGCTGACTCGGAGTATCTACGGATGGTTTGCAAGGTTCGAGGCTGAAGCAACAAAATCGGATTCGCCGGGAATCGCGAGCAAAATTAGAGAACAGTAATTGGTAGAGATATTTGGAAAATTAACAATTTATATAGATGGTGTGCTGATTCGGGGGATGGTTAGGAGTAATTTTCGAGGGTTGGAGATGGAGCAACAATATCGGGAAGGGAACAACTAATTAGCAACAAATTAGCACAAAAAGAATATGCCATACTTTTAATTTTTTTTTTTTATTTTTTTGAGTGGCTGTGCTAATTTTATTCTTATGCTAGCACAGTCATTGTTCCTTGGAATTGGCTGAAGCAACAAAATCGGAAATAGAACCACAAATTAGCAATAAAATAGCACTAAATTTCTGTGCAATATTTATTCGATTGTGCTGAAGTGACTGTGTCAGCTTAATAGACATCATTAATGAATATGTGTAATATAATCCCCAAAACGCATTTCTTACGCATAGTTGTTTATGCTTGTCGCTCGCAATAATTATCATATAAACTATTGCTAGGGATAGACATAAACAACTATGCGTAAGAAATGCGTTTTAGGCAATATTATATGTACATATTCATTAATGCGTTTTAGAGATGATTATACATATAAATTCATATTGTAAGATTTCAATTAGAATAACTTTTTTATTCGACTATTGAAAATAATCCCATAGGGGTCGAAACGTATGTTATATTTAATTATTATTTATTCGCACAGAAATATATACATTTATTGTAGATTAAACATCCAACTTGGCTCCTTCCAATTCAATTTATAATTTATTGTTTTATTTATTGTTTAGTTAAATTAACGAGATATTGAACAGTGGCGACTTAGGGAAGGATTAAAGATAACTTAAACTAAATGTAATGTGATATTAAAATTTAACAGTGTATGCACAGTAAATTCCACAATTCAGAATTAAGTTTATCCTAATCTATTACAACTTATCCATTTTAAGGCAACGGATATATGTTATATATACATTTAAGTTCAGTTAATTTTTATTAAATTGATTCATATATGCATTTAGATATATGTATGGTATATTAATAAAATTATTATATATCCGTTGTCTCAATAAAAACATTCATTAATTCATCACTCACCAACAGATGCGCAATAGTGGAGTTAAATCTGCAACGTCGCTACGATGATTCTGTAACAAATAAATTAAAGTTCAAATTAAAATAGAGAAATAATCATTAAAGAAATAATCATTTAACTTTAAAAAATAATTGCTATACGAACGCATGCAGTTTGCTAAAAAATAATCATGCGATTTTGGAAATATAATATAATTTTTGTAAGCATCAAATTTCTTGTACCCATTATTTAATTAGATATATAATTATTTTATTTAAATTTTTTAAACTAAATTTTAAGTAACTTTCCTTTTATCTAAATTAGATAAAAGGAGAATTACTTAAAAATTACTTATTAATTTTATACAAATTTATTTTTACTAAGATCTTTAAAAAAATACATAATTGTTTTAGAGAATACATATAATTATTTTAGAGAATATATAATTATTGCATAGAATTATTTGATAGAATATAAAATTATTTAAATCATTTTATTTAACAATGATTTAAAAATAAACATTTTTAAATCAATATCAAATCAAATGATTTAAAAACAAGTAAAAGAGGTTAATTTTACCTAAGAAGTAAATAATATTTATCGCAAGGTTGCTCCACCGGTGCCTGATGTCTTCCAGACCTCCTCCTCCTGTCAGAATATGATTAACATCTCGCACAGGACACTCGCGTAAAACACTCGCAAATAATAAAATATAATCGCGCGCGGACAATAACTTGAGTCCGATAACTTGAACGGCACTCCCGAAAGGCGCGACGCGACGAACCGGATACGGTTCGTTCATTTTTAAATCGGCGGCGAGGGTACGTTAGCTTCCCCTTTGGATTTTTACACGAAGAAAATGAATTCTACTCAATATTCAAAAAATTATCTAGATATATTACATTCAGATATATCCGAAAATTTTTAAATATTTGAAAAAAAAACATTCTTTTCGTGTAAATATTCTTCTAAGCCTTCCCACCATGTCAAGGTCGTACTCGTAAGAGGGAAGATAATCTGAAAAATGTAATATATAACTAATATCCATTACTATGCAATCGGTTAACTTTTAGAAACGAATATCACGTCTGCAATTCGTTATCATTGCGAAATAAAATCAGAGCAGATAAAAGAGCTAAATATTTTACTTAGACATAAATGATTAGAGTCTAGAATGAAATAAGCTAGAGATTAATAAAAAAGAAAAATGTTTCTTTTATTACCGATAAATTACGATTAATTTTTAAACGGATCTCCGTATAGGATCGAAAGATGCTAAAAAAAAAATTTATTAATTAAACTATATTCATTGTAAAAGTAGGAATTGCGATTTTTTTGCACGAGAATATTCATATTAATATTGCTTTTTTATGTCTCGTGTGTAATACCGTTCGTATAGACAAGTGTAGCTATGTCACGTGCCGATCTTCTTCATATTTCTGTTGAAAAGTGTAATCGCGAAAAATGCTAGATATAATACGAAACTTTTATTTCATGAATATTCACATAATATGATTGCTAGTATAATTAATTATTCATAAAGTTTCGTATTATATTTAGCATTTTTTGCGATTACGTTTCAAAAGGGAATGTAAAGAAGAGCGCACGGTTACCTGCCTGTACGAGCTTCAGTAAGACAATGACTGTACAGTACGCGTAAACATGACGCGCTATCCCGTGCCAGCCCCACTTCAAGGTCGCGCGCCGCTCTTGTAACTGTCGAAATATTATGTATATTACAAAATTAGTAAAATAATTTACTCGTTTTAGCATTCTTCGATGAATATTACACGATGCTTTATTGATTTACGTTTTATTTTTTGAATTCGTTACGCACACAACTCATCTATATCTTAGGCCGGATATATATCTATATTCGTAGTGTCAGAACTTATATTCAAGATCGTCTTAAGTACAATTTTGAGAAGTCGAATCAGAAGGTCATATTAGTGTCCTAAGACGTTACTTAAGACAGTCTTGAAATAAGAACGGATTATGAATATCACTCTTAGATATCTCTATAACTTATATATCTCTGTAAATGTATAACATGAATTCTATTTATTATATTTAGTCCAAGATATTTTATAATTTAAAAAATGTTTGCATTTATATAATGGATGTATAACTTATTATTCATCTTTATTTGAATGTAAATCATCAAAGAGAGTAATAAAGATTGAGATATGACTCTTAGTACACACCTTAGGTTTGAGCAACATTACTATTTGAGCATCCTTACGTAATTAATCAATTCGTGTTTGTGAATATTTAATTTTAGATTAATGTGCGATCGTACGTCTGTCTCCCTCCGCGGATAAACGGGTATTGTCGTACATTTCGCGCTTTGCTTTGGCATCTCTAGTCCTTGTTAAATCATATAATATTTGCGCGATTCTTGTAAACGTAATCAGTACTTGTGTTTGCGTGAAGCATTTTTGATATTCCAACATTATCTCAATTTTTGTTATTCTTTTAAGTGATTCATTAATAATTAAATGTTGATAATATTCTATACATCTTTTATAAAATACATGCAAATTTTATTAATATTGCGGAACAATTTGCGCTAAATGCAGCTTTGGCTAAAATATTAAATATCTTGTCAATCATTATATAATTTTTTCAGCTAAAAACTTTATTTATGACACTGCTATTATTATAAATTATTCTATTTTTAAAATTTTGTATTTTATAAAGAATGTATAGAATATTATCAACATTTAATTATTAATGAATCATTTAAAAGAATAATAAAAATTGAGACATAATATTGGAATATCAAAAATGCTCCACGCACGCAAACACAAGTACTGATTACGTTTACAAGAACCGCGCAAATATTATAACATATGATTTAACAAGGACTAGAGATGCCACAAAGCAAAGCGTACAATACCGCATGTATGTGACAATATCCGTTTATCAAAATGCGTATAATTGAATAAACCGTTAATATTTTTCATACGCAATAATCTAAATGGCACCCGGTGAGAAACAAAGGGACGGGTCGCGCGGCGAAAGCGAAGGGGGAGCGGCCAGGTGATTGACTACGTCTTCACTTCGGCATTCGCTCGGCGAGCGCGGAGGGAGACAGATGTGTGGTACGATTGTTCCGGGCGTCACTCATTAATCTATTATACGAAAATTAAATATTTTTATATATGCGAATTGACGATTAATTATGTAAGGATGCCCAAATAGTAATGTTACTCAAAGCTAAGGTGTGTACTAAGAATTATATAATTTTTATTACTCTCTGATGATTTACATTCAAATAAAGATGTATAATAAGTCATATATTCATTAAATAAATACAAACATTTTTTAAATTATAAAACATTTTTTAAATTATAAAACATTTTGGACTAAATATAATAATGGGTATTAACAGAATTCATGTTATACATTTACAGAGACATCTAAGAGTGGTATTCCGTTCTTATTTCAAGACTGTCTTAAATAATGTCTTAACACACTAATATGGCTCTCTGATTCGTGACTTCTTAAAATTATATTTAAGACGGTCTTGAATATAAATTCTGACACTATGAATACCAGCCTAAGATGAGTTGTATGCATAACGAATTCAAAAAATAAAATGTAAATTTTATAATAAAGCATTATGAAATATCAAAGAATTTTAAAAGAGAGATTATTTTACTAATTTTAATACGCGTAATATTTCGACAGTTAGACGAGTTATGCGCGACCTTGAAGTGGGGCTGGCACGGGGTAGCACGGAGTGGCGCGTCATATTATTTACGCGTAGTTACCGTACAGTTATTGTCTTACCGAAGCTCGTACAGGCAGATAGTTGAGTGCCGCTCTTCTTTATATTCCCTTTTGAAACGTCATTGCAAAAAATGCTAAATATAATACGAAGCTTTATGAATAATTAATCATACTAGCAATCGTATTATGTGAATATTCATGAAATAAAACTTTCGTATTATATCTAGCATTTTTCGTGACTGTACTGTTCAAAAGAAATGTGAAGAAGAGCGACACGCGACACGGCTTGTCTACGAACGGTATCACACACGAGTCATAAAAAAGCAATGTTAATATGAATACTCTCATGCAAAAAAATCGCAATTCCTATTTTACTCTGAATATTATATATAATTTTACTCTGAATATGATTTTATAATTAATAAATTTTTTTTTGAGAACCTTTCGATCCTATACGGAGATCCGTTTAAAAATTAAACGTAACTATTTATCAGTAATAAAAGAAACATTTTTCTTTTTTATTAATCTCTAGCCTATTTCATTCTAGACTCTATATAATCATTTATATATAAATAAAAGATTCAGCCCATTTATCTGCTCTGATTTTATTTCGCAATGATAACGAATTGCAGACGTGATATTCGTTTCTAAAAGTTAACCGATTGCATAGTAATAATAGCTATATATTACATTTTTCAGATTATCTTCCCTCTCACGGGTACTCTTAACGTGGTGGGAAAGCTCAGAACCCAGAAAATATTTGCACGAAAAGAAGTTTTTTTCTCAAATATTTAAAAATTTTCGGATATATCTGAATGTAATATATCTAGATAAATTTTTGGATATTGAGTAAAATCATTCTCTTCGTGTAAAAATCCAACGGGGAAGCTAACGTACCCTCGCCGCCGATTTAAAAATGAACGAACCGTATCCGGTTCGTCGCGTCGCGCGTTTCGGGAGTGTCGTTCAAGTTATCGGACTCAAGTTATTTTTCGCGCGCGATTATATTTTATTATTCGCGAGTGTTTTATGCGAGTGTCCTGTGTGAGATATTAATCATATTCTGAGAGGAGGAGGAGGTCTTGGAAGAGATATCAGGCACCGGTGGAGCAACCTTGCGGTAAATATTATTTTTAACTTGTGTAAATTTAACCTCATTTGCTTGTTTTAAATCATTTAATTTGACATTGATTTAAAAATGATTATTTTTAAATTATTGTTAATTAAAATGATTTAAATAATTTTATATTCTATCAAATAATTCTATGCAATAATTATATATTGTCTAAAATAATTATATATATTCTCTAAAACAATTATGTATTTTTTTAAA
>NW_017259586.1:1884624-1892936 GCF_001594045.1 Atta colombica
TAAGATTTTCTTTAGAGAATATATAGATAATTATTTTAGAAAAATTATATACTTATTTTAGAAAATATATAATTGTTTTATATTCAATTAAATAATGGATATAAAAAATTCGATGCTTACAAAAATTATATTTCCAAAATTGCATGATTATTTTTTAGCAAACTGCATGCGTTCGTATAGCAACAATTTTTTAAAATTAAATGATTATTTTTTTACTGTTTTAATTTGAACTTTAATTTATTTGTTACAGAATCATCGTAGGAACGTTGCAGATTTAACTCCACTGTTGCGCATCGGTTGGTAAGTGATGAATATTTTTATTGAAGCAACGGATATGTAATAATTTTATTAATATACCATACATATGTCTAAATGTATGAATCAATTTAAAAAATAACTGATAAATGTATATATCATATACATCCGCCTTAAAATGGATAAGTTGTGATAGATTAGGATAAACTTAATTCTGAATCGTGGAATTTACTATGCACTGTACACTTTTAATATCACATTACACTCAGTTTAAATTATTTTTAATCCTTCCTATAAGTCGCGACTGTTCAATATCTCATTAACTAGAACAATAAATAATAAATTAAATTTGAAGAAGCCATGAGTCAAGGATGTCAAGGATTTATTCTAAATGTATATATTTTTGTGAGAATAAATAATAATTAAATAGAATATATGTTTTGACCTCTATTGGGTTATTTTGATTAATTATTTTGGTTAATGTTCGAATAAAAACGTTATTCTAATCGATTTCTTACAATATATATAATATAATCATCTTTAAAACGCATTACTGAATATGTATATATAATAATCCCTAAAACGCATTTCTTACGCATAGTTGTTTATGTCTATCGCTAGCAATAGTTTATGTGGTAATTATTGCGAGCGACAAGCATAAATAATTACGCTTAAGAAATGCATTTTGGGGACTATATTGCACATATTCATTAATGACGTCTATTAAGCTGACAGCCACTTCAGCACAATTCGAATAAAAGTTGCAGAGAAATCATTGTTTCGGAATTGACTGGAGCATCAAAATCGGGAATAGACAAATTAGCAACAAAAAAGCACTAAATTTCTGTACAACTTTTATTCGATTGTGCTGAAGTGGTCAGCTGAATAGATGTGAATTATCATGTCTGAAATACATGGTTGTTTTTCATTTATTGTTAGATCAATTATATTTAAAAATTTTATACGTCTTGAAACTTTCTTAATAAAATTTATATCTACTTTTTGCCCGATAATTGTAGATATCCTGTTAGAGATTACTATCCTCTATAGTGCTAAAATTATGTGAACTATTTAAAGCTGTTGAACTTCTGACTTCACAATTCGATATAATAATTTAAAAAATGTTATTAAAGACTGAATTAGGATATCGTTCGCTTATTTTAAAATTAACACAATTAGAAAATTTAAGTTTAGAAAAAAAACTATTTTTAAACTTGATAGAAAATTATTGATTAATCACATAATATTGGCACAAGAAATATAATTTTAGAAAATATCAAATATATTTCTATTTTTATTTTTATTTCAATCCTTAAAAATATCGTCTTTTTTGGTTCTAACGATTTCGATATCTTACAAAATAATAAAAAAATCTGGAATAATTCATCAAAAGTGACATAATTCGAAATATCATTAATAGTTTATATTTACTTTAATGAGTTGAAATGACTAAATTCGAAATAAAACAATTTTTTTCTTTAAATTTTTATTATCGAATTGTCTTAACACAGTGTAGAAGATTCTCTTTTTTATTTACAAAAAAATACGAGGCAACTTAAATTTTATAAAAATATTGTATTATGATTTTTTTTGAAATCCTGAAGAACGACGCAAGTGTTGTAACAATATTTAACGAATGGACTGTGAAGTTAAATTAGTTTGTCTTTGATGATTGATAAAGTAATCTTTACGTAACTCATTTATGATAATAACTAAAAAAAGCACATTTTTTTAATTGTGTGCTTCAAATACTTTTAAAATTTCCAAAAAAAAAAAACTTTTTTTTTTTAAATTTTTCCGCTAATTTTCTTAGTTTCTTTCTTAAGGATAGAAAAATTCAGATAGAAGAATTGTGTTCGTAAAATCTGTCATAAAATCTGTCGCGCGCGCGCGTAAAGAAACTAATTTTAATTTTTTTTTCGCAATTTAAAAAAAGTGGCTTTGTTAAAACTATACGATCTAATTTCTTGGACACTCTTTTGCATTACTTAAACAACAATTCTCCTCTTCTCTTTGTAATCGAAAGACAGATAGACATAGCAACCTCGTTGCCAAACAGTTGACGCTTTCGATTAATGGTGTGCATTACAATTAAGCTTCCAATAGGCTATCTAGATAGATAAGCAGAGGCCTTCGCTGTATATTATCACAGACAGCCACGTAGAGTATACCATTATCTCAATTTATAAGCTGTCGAAACCTGAAAAGCAACATCGTAAACGGAACATGGCTATAACATGGGGATCTCGACTACGTGAAGTTTCACGCTTGCCGCTGCCATCTGCACTAATCGCGAATCTGAACGCTGCCGTCTAATTCAATGTAGCAAAGTTTCGAGCCGGACTGTTGTAAGTTTTGCACATCGAAATAATCGTTACGTAAACAACATTTAGGATTACACACGCAAATGGCCGAGAAACTTCGAGCACAGGCCTTGTCAGACAAAGGACGATAACGATTGTAGTTATTTGAAACAATAGGACTCGCGCGTAGTATTATAAATCCGTATAATCGAGAATATTTCTCTAAATATTAATAAATTAAAATATATTCTCTCATAAGTGGTCTACATTCAAAGAAAATTTAGTTAACATTACAACTGAATTGATTTCTACTAATTGGCAATACTAATTAATGTTAATTTCTATTAATTATAGTAATATTAATTAATAATATGTTTCATTATTGGATTGTAAATTAAGGGGAATAACAAAATATCTTGCTCATAATAATTTTTTCATTACACATATATTTATAATCAGCTAGAATTCTTCTTTTAATCTTTACATTTCAGAATTTTCGAACTATTTTTAAAAAAAACTCTCAAAATATGTGAAAATTTATGAAAAAATCCTTTTTAATATAAAAAAAAGATTTTCTTTTCAATATATAAAATTCAATTTACGTTTAATCTAAAGCTGCGTATGATTCGAGCGTGGAACGATCGTGTACGGTTTGAGTTCCTTTATCATGAACCAACGTATTTCTATGCTGTAAGTGACCATTTCCATGCCGAGCTAACTAAACTGTACGCGGTTGTGTGCTCACATCGAACAAATTCAAGCCCGCAGCAACGTTAGGAATTCATTCGGCCTAACGTATCGTTTGCGTTCGCGCGCGTGTAATATTCACTGTTGCACGGATGTACTGGACTGTATTCGTGAATAGACTTTGGAGCGTGCAAGTGCTGTGGGTGCATTTCAAATCAAGCGATAAATTTAGCGTTGCTGTCGTCTAGAAGCGACTAAATGCACGCTGCAATTCGGGACATCCTACGGCAAGGGAGAATGTGTCCTTTGAACACCAGGACCCAAGATAATTAAACGGCAAAATTCTCGATTTTCTTGCTTGGAGACAAGCACCAAAGAGCAAATCTCTCTCTCTCTCTCTCTCTCTCTCTCTCTCTCTCTCTCTCTCTCTCTCTCTCTTTCGTTTTTCTCTTCCTCTGCTTCGCCATCTCTTTTTCTCTTACTTCGCGCAACAAAAACTATTTTACTCGTAATTAAATAAAGTTCATTTCGGTGAAAAACGTACACAGGTCGCGACGATGTTTCTGACAATGCGTTTTGTCACCGCGAACTCGTTACCAACTTTGATAATAATTGTATAGCTTCTACATCCTCGCCTCTAACTTGCGCACCGCAGACTGCAACGTTTATGCCAAGTGCTGCATTAATTATTAATATGTGCGGTTAAACAAGAAGTTTGTTGCGAACGGCCGGTAGGTTTCAGCAATAAGATATGTCAAACGGTATATTTTTACGGTAATCGTTTTCACTTGTTACGCAGTGACTATCTTACGTATAAAATAATAGCAATGCTATTAGAGATTGCTTTAAAAACTTTTCATTGATTTCTTTTGTATGTAAAAAGTCATTTTATATATAAAATAGTTATACATAAATTAGTATTATTAAATTAGTATTATTATATAGATTAGTATTATTATATTAGTATTATTATATATTTATTAAAATATGAAATGTATACACGGAATACAAGATTACTTTGCAGTATAAAAGAAATCAATAAAAAATTTTCAAAACATTTTTATCTAGTTTCTAATAGCTATTTGAAAATAACATTTCTGATAGTTATTTAAAAATGACATCAATACTACTAGAGATTAGATAAGAAAGCTGTGAAAACTTTTTATTGCTTTCATTAAAGAAAATGATCTGGTTAAATTAAATAGTAATTCTGATGGAAAATGGAACAAATCAAAATTTTCTGCTTAAATAGAATTCTGGTTACTAGAATTTTGATAGATGTAATTATTCTGGTAAAAATAAGAATTTTAGTAGATTTTACCAAAAATATTATATTAACCAGAATTCCGGTTATCTCAGCTAGAATTCTCATAAATTTAATAAGAAAATTTTGATCTATTTTCAATCAGAAATTTTTTTCAATGTGTGATGCAAAGTAATCGTGCATTCTATATACACTTTATATTTTAATAAATATCTATGCAATGACTGTTATACATAAAGTAATTAATGCTATCAAACAATTAGATAAGTGAAGTTTAAAATCTTTTTAATTTCTTTTGTTGCAAACTAATTATAGTTACAAATATCAAACATTTTTCTCTCAGTGTGGCGTTTTACTTCATATTTTATAGTAATAAATATCTGTATATATTAATTAAAAAAAATCATTAATAATTCCTCGTAAAAACCTTGACTGATTTATCTCCGAGCAATCTAACTATCCGTCCTTTATAAGAGAAAATGATTAAAATACTTGTGTCGCATCAAGATTGATGCTGCCAAGTTCGCATTAACGATTGCAGTTACAGAAGCGTGTAATAAATATAAGCTGATGTAATAGAAGACGATGGAAAACGAGCAAGCTCTCCTACCGCGCAAAATTGCGAGCTGTCGTTCATTAATTACATCCTAAGCAGACAGAGACACTTAGTTCTCGAGATGTTGTAGGATCACGAAGCGCGAAAAAAACTCAAAGTCGATGGGCGCGAGAGGAAATGCGAGATAAAGCCTTCGTGTAGCTCGTATTATGTAGCAGTTTAGCCGAGACGTTGACAAATCGCTCTCACCGAGAGCGATTCATCCGTTTCACTCTGCGTGGACGCTTCGTGTCTTGTTCGATCGACATTGAATATTGTTCGACTACTGCATACCGATAGGCACGACGGCCAGGTTAAAATAAACACATCGTTCCATAAATCATTATTTCCGACTGGTATCGCGAGGGTATCCGACCAACTCCGAGAGTGCATCGATATTCGAGGTAACGGACTATCGATACTCGCGGAGTGCTCTGTCCACTTTAGTTGTCCTATCGTCTCCGGTCCACTGGGAAATTTACGATCGATCGCATCTTAAATCTTTGACATTTGGCATTCCGCCGGCGAAATGTCGAATGTAAATAGCTGTTTCTGTTATTTAACTAAAGAACACAAAGATAAAAGCTACAGGAGGAATGTGATAGCAGTATAAAGAAAGATGCAGCTGTAAATAAAAACTGTGCTGTAAATAGAGAGTAACCCGGTCAACATGATGAATAAACTCCGTACGAATTATAAGACAGCAAAATAAGGAAAAAATTATATTATTTTTTTTATAATTTATGTAGTTTATCACAATCTTCGTAAGCAACGTGAGAAGAAATCTTTATGTAAATAACGATATATGGACGGGTCACGTAAACATGTGATGGTTTAAATATAATCCACAGTATAATTTTGCTAGAAAGATGCATATCACTGACTGAGTATTATATTGTACTTACAGTCAACTTTGCCGTCTCGAAAAATATTAAGTTAATATATTTAATGTAATACGAAATTAAGAAAAAACATATTCCAAGAGTTTGAAATTTATACATTTTTATAAAGTAAATTAAATAAAGTCTTGTAAAATTTATGAATAGATACTTAAAATAATTTATTTCTTACAAAGCTATGCTTTATTCTCGTAAAAATAGATTCAATTTTTATATCTCCGTAAATTATGTCTATAGAATTATAATTCTGCATAGAATTAGTAAATTGAGTAAAATAGAAATTTAGTTAATATAATATTATTTTCATATTTTAGATTTTATAATATTAGATTTTATAATATTAGATTATACAGTATGGGAAGAGACTATATATAAATTCAATACTGCAAACAATCATATTGATCAAATATGATTATAAATTAAAATATCAAATTAAATATATAATGATCCAAAAATATTTTATCAATTTTAGTTTTAATATTTTTTAATATTTTGAATATCAGAAAAGAATATCGATTCTCTCTTAAAAAAATTTAAATAATATAAATAAAATGATTTCTATTAAATATATTCAATTAGCATAAAATTACAGATCTCATTGCCGTAAAACCGTCATTTCGTATGCATTAACCTAATAGTAAAGTAAGATGCTTAGAGATCTCGGTACTATGTGGTTCAGGGAGGTATAGGGTCTAGTTCACGGCGGAAGACTGCGGTCGAGGACTCGGCACTGGTGTAAAGTTTATAATTACAGTTAGCCGGCGGTCTCGAATGCGAAATTAAAGCGCGCGGTTAAATATAGAGCAAGAGACGCACGCGGCTCGACGCTTGCGACGCCGCAGGATAAGCGTTCTTCTAATAATCACTTCGAAGAGCGAAGAGTAAAGGGCGAGGGGGTCTTTAACCCCTTTATGCAACGATATTCAACATAATGGTTTATGTCAGCCGCACGCATGCATTTTTATTTTTTTTAAATAATTTAGATAGTGAATAATTATTTGTAATAATAATTCACAATTTTTTCTCGCAAAACTTTTTCAGCAGAATAATTGGAAATAGAAATATTAGATTAAAAAACTGATAAACTCGTTAACAAATAAAAATAAGAATAAACAACAATAATGATAGTAACAGTATAATAAAGATAGAATAATAATTAATTGTAATCTATTTATAAAAATATTCAACTATAAAAGATTAGTTCTTGAGTAATTGATTCTTTTGCCATAAAACATTTCTAATGAGCTGAGAGTAAAAATTTATTTGAAAAGAAGTCATATATATTCTATATTAAAGTAAATTGTATCATCTTCTTTCTAAAACTCAATTACCGGTTAAAAGACGATAGTCGGCGGTTTTCAGAACTGCAACGTTAAGTATCGCATTGGCGTACTGCCTTCTTATTCAAATAATCCGAATACATTATCAAAAGTCTTATGAATACTGGGAATATATGACGCGGGAATTTTTACGCAGGCCGGTGCACGCTAAATGGCTTTATAATGACGGCTTACGCACTGCACGTTTATACTGCTTTTCTGTTTCTCCACACTTCGTGCTCGGATCTTCCAGGTGATTTCGGACGAAACGACAACACGGCGACACGGCTATTCCTTTTTTCTACTTTTTGCATTTTTTCGTAATTTCCAAGTTAATCGACCGTCTCTCGGAGAAATACGTGAGCTATCTATCGGACGTATCGCTAGCACGTAGCTCGCATGCAAATCGCGTGGAAGATGCGACCCTCTCCCTCTCTCGCGTGCGCGCTTCGATGCAAAATGCACTTATATCTTTGCCGATGTATCGGCCAACGGGATGGAAATACTATTTAGGAAGCGTTCCTCGTCGAATGAGGGCAGTTCTTTATCGCGAACTCATTTATTGTCGGCATGCACCGGAAACTATCGCGTCGCTTGTTAAAGGAATACCAAATACTGCCGGCAAAAAAAAGACAATTATGAGAATTGTAATTATTATGGATGACAGCTTCGTTCCTGCAAATGTTGTTAGTTGTGAAAATAATACTAAAAATAATTGAGCATTTACAATATTGCAGAATATTTCATATGATTTTGCGCATATAAAAATAAATGTTTGGCATTTTAATAATTCGATTGTCGTAGATACATAATTTTTTTAATTATACTTTCTTTTTGAATAATGTAACTCTTGTTACATTTTATACATTTAAAAGCGATTGATTGTGAGCTATATATATGATATTTATGCTAAGTAAGGCATTTTGTATATATCTCCAACAGATATGAAATATATATTATATATTATATATTACATATACGTAAATATAT
>NW_017259586.1:1893036-1903273 GCF_001594045.1 Atta colombica
GATTTATTTAATTTCAAAAACATTACAACTCATAAATAAATTAAGAATACCTCAAATCTACGATAAAAAAAGAAGCTTGTGTAATACTCAATTTCCATTAAAAATGTATAATAAAAGAGACATTACAAAAGAGAGGGGGAGGAGGAAGAGAAAATCAATATAATAAAATATTAATCTCTATATCTTATTACATCGCGAGTCTCCGAGTTTAATTAACTATCAATTATTGCATATTTTAATATTTCATAAAGACATAAAAACACATTCAAAAGAATATGTATTTCTTTATTAATTATTAACTTAAATTTGTTTCTGACAGATTAATGACAGAGTAAAAAATATCAGGTTTAATGATTTCATATAAATGTTTTTAAGTAATACAATTATTTTTATTCACATATGTAAATTCATTTTTGCACATAAAGTATCACTCTTATTGCTCTTTTCCTTTCGGTTATTTCGATTATTAAAGTCCGTACTATTGTTGATAATTTTAATTATCATTTTCTTTTCTCCGTAATGTTTTAATTTTACGATTTTTTATTTAATATATTAACGAATCTCTGAGAAAATGTGAAAATTACAAGATTATTGTTGATACATTAAATTATCTTTGAGACATTCTTCAGAAAAATCAAGTTAATTATCTATTATTGGTTGCTGCGAATACTATCACAATAAATAAATAATCCAAAACGATTTCACTTATTGTTAGAAAGAAAGAGATACTTCCTTTTCCTAGAAAAAACAAAAATCGTTGATCCCCTTCGACTGGTTTTATGCTTAACGCCCAAACTCTATCTTTTCTCTTAAAACCTGATCTTCTCGCTGTCCAAACATCTTACTAGATAAAATTAACCCTGAAACGATTCTTCAAACGTGCCTCCTCAAAATAAGTACAACGTCCTAAGCGTTTCTCGAGAGACCTTTCATTTGGAGCAGTGTTTCCCAAATGAGAAAAAGAATCAAACTTCATTTAAATTCATGTAAATACAACATTTTATTGTTGTTTAGTCAATATAAATAAATTCAAAATATATACAATTTTTGCAAAATATTTTCATTATAAATAAAAACAGCAGCAATAACTATTTCAATTTTTAGTAAATTCTAAAGAGTTCTTTGTTTTTTCACATTGGGAAGCACTGGTTTAGAATAACGTAAGAGTACGAAACGAACACAGAAATTTACTTTGTTTTGTTGGTGAACAAGGATTGTTCTAAATTAGGGACAGTTTGATAATAAAGGCAAGCTGTACGCACTAAAATGATTCGACTGTTGACACGATATATATTTCTGGTAGGCAGATACGCACGTGCGTCGAAATACATGGGCCACAAAATAACCACGAAACGGCAACGCTCTGATAGCTTAAAAACCACTGTTGTATAACCATATTGGCGTCACAATAGCCGCCAACCCGTTTATGAAAAAGCACGCACCGATTTTCGCGTATAAAGGCGGATGTTAATTCTAGTTATAATCGGATTTATAATTTACACAATAATTGTGTGTGCTTCAACCATGATTACATTTGAATGCCGTAATTATATTACGAATCAATTTTTTTCTATATATATATATACATACATAAAGTTAATATGTAATAATTGGACTTTGCTCCTAATAATCAGTTTGTCAATAATAATTGATTGCCATAAAATAATAACGCCTAAGGTCGATATTCGTAATCGGTTTCTATTTCCAGATCGTCTTAAAATTGTCTTAAGATGCTAATACTATTCTAATAATTGGCTTATAACATCAGACTGTATTTAAGACAGTCTTAAATATGATAATCCAGCTCAAAAAGTAAAAAAATAACATCAGTCAAGTAAAAACAATCAATAACACGGTTCTCATAAATTTTATTTTCCGAATCTATTATTACGATATGTACGAGTTATGTGAGATATAAAAGATTATTAAAAAATTTTACATATATAAATATTTTACAACAAATATCTACTTTTGAAGTATTTATTTAAAATTTTTAATGTAATTCTAATAAAACAATTAAAATTTACAATTGAATTTCAAGTCAATTACGTTATTTTCAAACTATTGATCGACAATGTATAATGCTGAAATACCGGATGTATTTTCTCGTCTAATGTGCCGCTCACGCTGCATAGAATCTATCGATCATCTATTATTCATTTTCTACCATCTGTGAAAAATAGGTTGCGCATTCATGTTACGAAAATTTTATATCACTAGTCGCTCCGATTTCATATTATTTTGTGATTCTCTAAATCTAAATTCAAATACATTCTCTCGCACTTTTCATCAGCTGTCAATTAAAATAATTAAGTACAGGTAATCGATAATAAGCATGGAGCTTCTGACTGTATTATCAGTGTTGAATGCCATATCGTTGATAATAATGGCACTTTTACTAATGAATGAGTGAGGAATTGTGAGATTTATGTGCTCATATATCATGTATTATACATCAATTGCTTTTACATGGAATTGAATTCTCTTTTACGTACGTAGACAGGTATTGTCAATAATGCCATCAGATTCTATTCTCTATTTAAAAGAAGACAATAATATAATAAACGTGCAATTGTACATATAAAAACAATTACTGTTCAAACAAATTGAATAAATTTAAAAACTTTCTTGATAAATAATATAAATACTGTATTGAAATTAAATTTTCCATTATTTCATAACTAAAATGAGAATCAGATTTTGCAAAAAAAAAAAAAAAACGATATTACTGCTCTCTGCTAGTATTAGAATGTTTCTTAGGTAGATAAGAGATATCAAACTATATCTCTTATTTATCGACCAAAATTATACCGAAATTTTTTAATCAATTTTTTGCACAAACAATTTTAAACAATTTTTTTTAAAAAGCAGAAAAACTTAAAAGAAGTAATACTAAATAAAGTTATAATGTATCTCAGAGAATTAAGTTTCAATATTGTGCAAGACAAATATTTAAAAAAACGAAGAAATAAAGAAACGTGTTTTGTCATTGTTTAAGGTAATCAAACCCAATTTGTGAAGTTAATACAATATTCTATTAATATAAAAAAAAATAATGACAGTTCCAATAGCACTTTCCATAATTCTACATTAATAAATTACAATAAGAATAATAAATTAATGGACTCCTTCTATTAATATAATAATAAAAAAGGTGATAGGAGTCGTCGCAAAAAGTAATTGCACAGTGTCAAATATTAAAATTGTAAGATAATTAATTATGTAGATAATTAACTTTAATATTTGACACTACGCAATTACATTTTGCAAGGATTCTTATTGCCTTTTTTATTACGATTTTTATCATAATTCTACAGTTTCTTATAAAAATAAAAAATTGTTCTACATTTTTTATATTAAAAAAAACCAAAATTGAAAATATGATATTATGAGTCTAGCATAATAAATACTTCTTCTCTAAAATAGAAAAGGAAAATATAAATACTTTCACTTTCGTTGTTCAAAAGAAAAAAAAAACATTTCTGAGCAACAAAAAAACATAAAACATTTTCAAATATTTGCATGAGTCAAATTATCCAGAAACAATGAGTAGAGCACAGGATCCGATTATCTTTATTGTATATTCATATCTTATACAATTATATTAACACTTGATGAAATAAATATTCAAATTTTCATATTTTTGCGTTTAAATTATTCAACAAAACAATGAATCGGTAATGAATTGATTGTTTCTGCGTTTGTCGATGTAGAGGATGCAGGATGATCCTTCGCCAGACACCTATTTTGCGATAAGTCTTAAGTACCAACAATAACAGCACGCAAGGCTGACGTTTGCCAGATACGTCACAATTGCAGCAAGGGATTTCACGTACCAGCCAAAGGGATATTATTGTTATTGCTGCGGTACGGACGCACGGAAATCCCGGATTTCGCGGTAGGGACGTGGAGGATCGCAAGGGCCAAAGTCGGTTTAGTCCCCTTCGATAATTAAGCACCAACGATAACAACTCTCTGATGGAAGTTCCGAACTATAGAACTTACAGTGTGCCTCGAAAAAATATGCAAACTTCTTCATTATCCTCTAATTTTTTCTTCTCATATTATTTTTGTAATAATTAATTTACGACCCTTTCTAGTCTAATCAAACATTTGTAATACATTACACTGAAAAAAATTCATTAATATAATAATTTTACATGAAAATTACAGGTTTATGATTGGAAAATTATTTAAATATGATTGAAAATTTACAATTTGAGAAAATTTTCCAATCATAAACATGTAATTTCCATGTAAAATTACATGAATTTTTTTCAGTATAAAAGGAAAAAATTCTTAAAATTTGTACAAATGTTTAATCATCCTGTATACTCTACAAACCTCATAAACACACATACAAAATTGAAAAAGTTGAAAAATTGAGAGTAAAAAAGTCTTCCACAAGTCATAATCCTATTATAATTAAGCTATGACAGTTCGCACGTCGTCATCTTTCAGCGAGCATAAAGGTTTTTTCACAGGCTTTTAATTAGCCTCTCACTACTTTTCTCAAAAATAACCAAAGCGGTTTTCTACAATTGTTCCTGAATTACTTTCGCTTACGTTTGCAGATTCATTTCGCCGCAGGCGTTTGCCGTTTTAATTCCCTTAACAAAATGGCAAAATGCGCTGCATGAAGAACGTCATCCGGTGCAGAATATACCGAAACTGAAGGTTTAAAGGCACGGAAGGAAAAGCGAGGTGGCCGGGACAGAAACATGAAAAGTATAAAACCCGCGAGAAACATCTCCGTGGTTATACTGAGACTTGGCGTACATTTCTTCTTGTACCGGATCAGCCTTCCGGTATAATATTTCCGGTTTGCGCAATGCCGACCATAGTGCGGAAAAAACGGATGAAACGCAGATATATCGTGAAAAGAAGAGAGGAAAAGACGAAAAGATAAATTTCCGTTAATCACGCGAAAAGTTTTTTTATTTCTTTATTGTTAAATCAATTTAAAAAATTGCTAGATGGAAAAAAGGAATTAAATAAAAATAATTAAAATAAAATTTTAAAAATTTGTTATACAAAATTATTAATAGATATTAAATAAAATATTTATGTGTGTGTAATGTTTTTTGATTATTGTTAATTTTCAATTAAATAATAATTATTAAATATCTGGTTTTCGATTTACCCGCAAAATATTTACTATACTCTTTGATTTAGGAAAACTCGAAGTATATTCACGCATAAATGCACTGTCAATTAAAATTATAATTATTACTAGAAATTTAATTGTATTGTATACTATTATATTAAAATACAAATTATTATTCTATATAATAGCCGAATGTTACGGTATAAATGCACAGACTTTTTATCAGTTTACCTTTGATAATTAACAATTAATAACACCTTTCAGTACACCAAATAGAGTTTAAATAAACAAATGATCGATTAAGTAGATACAATATTAAACAGTTAAGGTTATATTCCAGCTGATTTATAGTATATCGCCCAACAATTCTGCCCACATTTTTATGTTTATGTTGCAAATACGTACGCAGTGAAACAAACAACGTAAACGCGCGGACGACTCTTAAATTCTCGCCAATATGAATTTTTAATTTTCCTGTGCTTTACGACTGAGTATTAAAATATGGCAGGGGAGCGAAATGGAAACGAGGGAAAGTGCGGAAGCCGCGGTCTCGAAGGCGGAAGCACAGAAGGCGAATGTATAGAGCCTCGGGGAATCCCCGACGGAGTTATATTTTTCTCCAAGAGCACCTCTCCGACTACGCGATTGCCCTGAGATATGCGATTACGCGAATTTATTGGTGTATAATACCTCGCGGGCTGGGAAAGAGGAGGGATCGATGCGCCGTTTATACACAAATTCGAAATCGATACGCAATATACCTTTGCCACCGTGTTTTCCCAGCGATATATATTCTATACGGAACAAAGCTAATCTGTGGGAAGTGTATGATTATTTCGTCTTTCCCACTGAAATGTATACAATAAAATATATAATATACATAATTTTTAATTAAGCTCGAGATTGCAAAGTAAAAACTTACACTAAAAATATATTTTTTAATGTAAAGTCTCTACTATGCCTAAAAAACATAGCGTTGTGAGATTAATATTATATCAGAGACATAAAAGAAAAAGATAATAAAAAATTTATTAGACAAAAATTACGAATAATTATTAAATTCAGAGACTAACAAAAATGCAATTAAAAATTAATCATCGTTTTTATTAAAAACGAGAATCAGAATGTGATTTATTTCAAAATAATACTGATTCTGTAGTGTAAATTAAATTGATTAACTATTAACAATATCCAAGTAAATTTAAATATTTAAAAACTAGTGTTCACAAATACACAACACGAAACAAATGAAAGAAAATTCGAACGTTGTTCGTTCGCCGTGTATGAAAATAAAAAGGGATGATAATAATAAAAAAATGATGTGGCAGAGAAATTATTTTGAAGAGTTCGCGCTGAGGGAACTTAGCGCGCGAACAGTGGCTACGGCAAAGGCGGTTGGTATTAGGTGCAGAAACCGACTGAGTTACGAGGGGTTATAAATTCCGAATATTGGAGTTCTGCCCTGTCGTTCTCCATCCTCTCCTTCTTCAGCGCCCTACATCCTCTATTCGGTACAATGGGAAGAATCTCCTTCTATCCACGCGACTCGTCTTGACCCACTATTATGTCGGGCCATACAAAAATAGAATCTATATTTGACCGATCTATACAGAGATCTATACATTCCGTATAAAGACGCGAACTCCCTATATGTATGTGGCTCGTATTCTATTTATTATGCACATAAAATAGAGAATCTCATTGACCGTTGCGCGCCAAGAGAACCGAGAAAACGCATTGCTGTGCGATCTAAATTCTTTTAATCCCTTAGAGTCTGATGATCGTAAACTCTTATTGTTCGTGCCATGGCATCGTTTCGCATATCTTACGATTATTAGAGAAAGATTTCGTTTTTAGTTTACGAGGATGCAATCCTTGGCAACTACATATTGATATAAATACGTAAAAACATGGAAGATGCAGTCTCTTTCAGTATGTATATTTCACGTACAATATACGATATCATTTTTTATTAAAAACGCAGCTTTCAATTCAAAATCATTTTCAAGAAAATATTTGCATGCAAGCAAAACGACAACTGATATTTAATGCAATAACGAAACGTAGGATATTTTATTTTTAATCAATCGTGAAAATGTGTTGTGCACAGCCTCCTTTCGTTAATCTTTCAATAGATAGATGGTTTAAAGTTTAAAGATGTACCAAGTTGGTACGTGGGATGCGCGAACATCCTAAAAAATTTTAATTTTATAGTTACATTTTTTACAAGTATATTATATTATAGTTAAATTTACATTAATTACATCTTTATGAAATAAAGGATTGTAAAAGTAATTTAAAGACTTCTTTAAGAACTTTAAGACTTCTGGACATCTAGGAATTATATTTTATTTTCCTTTTCCAGAATAAGGTTTTAAAGAAAACTATATCTGCGATGCTATAGCCACCCCACGTATTCACTTAAAGGTTAATAAAGTTATTTACTAACCTCCTTATCACTGTTACCATCCATCCTTCCTGCACTTCGTTTATTCGAATGCCCAACTGCCGATTTCCATCTGAAAAGAAATATACAATCAATTTTATTTTTTGTCAAGAAATTGCTAATTAATGTGCACTTTCTAAAAAATAAAAATTTTTTACAGATCTTTTCTGCATAATACCTTTTTGCACTCCCTGCATGTGGTCAAGATTTTCTGTCACATATCATAATAATAATCGCGTATACAATTCCAAATTCCAAACATTCCATTTATATATTTGTGCCAATAGATCGAAAGATATTCTTACGTGTGTATATCTCTATCTATATTAAAAATGTTACTATAACAACATGATTAAAAAACAAAGTTCTCCAGAAAATAAGTTTGAATGTTTTAAATCATTAATAAAATTTTGTAAATTTTATTAATTTTGAAATGCAATTTTGGTATAATAATAAATTATAGAGAAATAAAAGTATTGTTATTTTTTTAAAGTGTTGTATCTTTTTTCTTTATTTTTCCATTCTTTTTCTAGAAGCAACTTTAGAATGATTACTTTTGTCAACAAAAAGATATCCTTATATGTATATATCTTTATTTATATCGGAAACATTGTTTATTGCAATAACGTAATTAAAAAACATAGTTCTCCAGAAAATAAGTTTGAATGTTTTAAATCATAAACATTTTGTAATATTAATTTTGAAATTTGCAATTTTGGTGTAATAATAGAGAAGTAAAAGTATTGTTTTTTAAGAGTGTACTCTATCTTTTCTTTACGTTTCCGTTCTTTTTCTATAAATCTCAAAATTTCTATAGATCTCAAAATTTTCGAATGTTCGAATTATGTGTAGCAAATGAGCGATATTATCTTTCATTGCAACATTTTACTCAGTTTTCTGATTTCGCGTAATCTATTCTATCTCCTGTACACTTTCAGTTTATTCATTGAAAACATTCGTACGCAAATACGAATCGGTTAGAAGAATCAAAATCACTCCCGACGTTTATTCGCAGTTTACGCGAATACGACTTAACGAGTGAATTATGCATGTACAAACCGCGAACACCATCGAGGATCAACCGGAAAGATTGCCTGACCACCATTAAAACCAAGGTTAAAACGCAAAGCACTTCACACGCGATCTGACAATACAATTGCACGACCACTTTTTTCATCGGCTTTCGATGTGTATTTTACGTAGGCGATAGAATCTCGCAAAAAAAAGGGAGGCGAAACGTTGAGCGACGCGACACCGGCAATGTTTACGCGTGACGTCATCACTAAGGAATGCGAAGAACACGGAAGCGACGATGACGTTCTACTTACTGCGAGATACAACGCCGACACCCACGATGGGCCGCGATCCGCGTCTCGAATCTGAAATGGCGTGTCGCCATTGATGTTTCCGAATAAACGTGTCGTTCCGAAATACGCATCACTGGTACCATGTGGAAGCGAAGTTTGCTTCGGACGAGAACGACAAGGTATTGTTTACGTGTCCTGTGCGCGATTCGAAATTCTCGGAAACAACGGAGACGCCCGAGTAGTCACGGAGCCGCGCGAGACGGGATAGCAATCGACCGCGATCCACGTCACACATACAGGCGAAACAATTGAATACGCATCACTGGGTATGAATTTCGGCACTACGTATTGTGCTGTATCAGTCAATCAACATCGATCGTCATAGATCCGTGATCTGAAAAGTAACGCTTTCGCAGGCGAATTTGTCACATTCATCGGATCGTTTACGCCATGTAAGTGTATATGAGATTCGTATCCGAAAGTTTTGCGACATTCGCGATTTTCCTATCATTATCGCTGTCCAACACGTTCTGAAAAATAGATTATATTACTGACATTACGGATGCTATTGTAAAGTTAAATGGATGCTTTCGATTTAATGACATAAATCAACATAAATATCATTCTTATACTTTCTTATACTTGTTTAACACATCTCTTGATAAACAAGAGATGCGTTCCGTTTCAAGCATGATGTGCGTGATATATGATTTAATCCTTTAATATTTGGTGATCAATAAAATGATACACCATATGTGATACATCATATGTGAAATGGGAAATTCAAGGATGAAATGATTCTAAGAATGTTACAGAACATTAACGCAATTTATGAGCGTCAAATGACAGCCTTGAATACGTTCAATTCACATTTCAGAATGCGATTGCCTTCACTGAGAGAAAAAATTTGCTATAAACGCGAAAGGTTACAAAATTAATTATCAAATTTGTTTGCTGTTTATAGCAATTTGCATATTTGACAAATATTTGACAAAAAAGAATGAATATTTGTTGTACCTGCAATTTAATTTACGATCTCTATATTTGCAAATAAATTTACCGTTGTGTCACAGAATTAGCGTTCATCCACTGAGAAAAATGTTTGATTGAAAATGGACAAACCAGAAAATTCTGATTGTATTAATCAGGATTCCGATTATTTAAAATTAGAATTAATAGATTTAATTAAAAATTTTCTAATTTGGAAACACAGTAGTGTCTCGGCGCTAAGACATGAGACACTGACGTGCCTCTATTACGCGAGTTGTGTCAAAGTGATTAAATTTCGATTTAAATAAGATGGAATTTGAAGAAAAAATAAGTATTTATCTATAATTTATTTATAAATTTATTTATAAATTATAAAATATAATATTT
>NW_017259586.1:1903373-1923353 GCF_001594045.1 Atta colombica
ATCATTTTAAAATAAAAAATTAGATCAAGGCTTCAATCGATTTAAGCGCTTTTCGGTATTTCTATTCTTATTTTATATCTAATGATTGATTGATAAAGATAGTATGATGATTAATGATAAGCGCTTAAAGAGCGTGAGCTCAAAATTGACCGCAAATTTGCAGAATGTATATATCTACTTATTAATTTGGACGAAAATATCGAAATCAATAAGACATAAATAAAAATATTAGTAAAACACAATTTTAATAATTATTTGACACTCTAATATTAATATCAAAATAAAACAAAAAAATAGAGATCCTTTAGATGCCGAAAAAAATTTTCGCAAGAAACCATGCCAGAAGTAAAGAGGGAATCTTTGGATGGCTCGAAAAACTTTTTCGCAAGAAATCACCAAGGGAGAGAAAGGGGGGAGGGGAACTTTTTGATTGATCAATTTTATTAAACAGCAAATACGATTGATCAGTTAAATATCGATTAAGTAATTGGCATTTGTGAAACTGGACCTATGTCCTGATCATTGAATCGTATTTTTCTCGGCGAACTGCACGGAGGTCAAACACATTAATAATTAGAATGTACTACATGCGAGAAACTTCTTCAACTCGCATCGCGATCAGCAGGGACACGGCCATCCAAGGAATCAGATTCTATCGCCGTGGCCTGAATTGTGTTTACGTTCAATCGGGGCGAGTAGCGACACGCGATGCATTGAAAGAGTTATTTGATGAATAATTAATAAGCAGATGCGACTCATACATCACTTTTGAAATATATCATATCAATGCGCGTCGGTAATTATTGAACGGAAATTGGTTTAGACGAAGCAGCCAGCGATGAGAACGACGGAGAGTTTGATAGCAAGTTCATTATTGCATTTATTACTCGCAAGATTATCTCTGACAATTTCATATGTTATAACAGTAATATGCAACGATTAATTGACACTGGGAAGAAGCAAAGATACACGCTGAATTAATAGTTGCCGGCGACGCGACGAGAATGACGTAGTCTGATAAGTCCGTTATTGCATACATTTATTATTCGCAAAATTATCTCTGATAATTTTATATGTTATGACAGCTAATAGTAATATGCAGCGATTAATCGACACTAAGAATTAAATAACACAGATACTGGGAATTGAATACCGATCGATTTAAAAGATATTCTTGCTTTTCTATGTAATTTTCATAAAAAGACTTGAGAATTGTAATATATTAAATTGAATTAAAGATTTGAATTAAAAATAACAAAAATTGATTCCTTTTTTGCGGATATAATTATTACTTTTATTATACTCTTGGGAAAAAAATTAGACATTGGTATTTTTTACGTGATTTCCATAAGAAGATTTGAGAATTGTGATAAATATGATAGAATTAAAAATTTATATAAAAATTATTCTTTTTTTGTGTATTCTTTGAGTGGATTCCGTTTGCCTACAAATCTGTTGCCTACAGTATCGTTTGCTTACATCACTTTTGCCTACAGTTCGATTGTCTAAACGTATTATTATCTACAGCTCAATTGCCTACAAACAGTTTTGCGCACAAATAAAAATTTTAGAAACGGATTTACTTTTGCCTACAAGTATTATTGCCTAAACATATTATTGCCTATAAGTATTATTGCCTACAGCTCGATTGCCTATAAGCACTTTTGCTCAAATATAAAATTAAAGTTAAATTAAATAAGAAAATAATTTGTATTGTTTAATATTGACAACAGTGGAAACAGCTCTATTCATAGTAATATTCTCAAATATCAAAACATGTTCAACTGTACAATTATGGAAGTTGTGCTCTCCTTTGCAGGGGGGGATAAGAGTCTTCGCGTAGAAACAGGGGAAACATTAAATAGTATTTGATGATAAATAAAATGCATAGGCAATAGAGGCAACAATGTTTGTAGGCAATAATACATGTAAACAAATAATCGAGTTACAAGCAATAATACGTGTAAGCAAAAGTAACTTTTTTAAAATTTTTATTTGTACGCAACAGCATGTAGATATCTATAGGGTATAATATTTATAGGCAATAATACATGTAGACAATAATACATGTAGGCAAGAATAATTCCGTTTCTAAAATTTTTATTTGTATGCAAAAGTGCTCGCAGGCAATGGAGTTGTAGGCAATATATATAGGCAATCGATATTAGCAATAATACACGTAGTTAAAAATGTTATATTTCGTTTCTAAAATTTTTATTTGTACGCAAATGCTTGTATAGGCTATCGAACTGTAGGCAAAAGTAATGTAAGCAAACGATATTGTAGGCAAACGGAATCCTTCTTAAAAATTCATGAAAATGACGATTCTTTTTTATGTGTGATTTTCGTATTTTGGCGAATTAAAGATACTATTACTTTTTTACGTGATTTTCACAAGACTGAAAATAATAATTTATATGATAAGTTAGAATTAAAATAAAAAATTTCCGATTCCTTTAAAATTGGCGATTTCTTTTTTGCGTGTGGAATCTTTATATCTTGGCGAATTAAAAAACAGACGTTGTTAAACTTAATGCTCAATTAAAAGTAGACAATAGAAACAGGGAATAACAAATTTCAACCTCCTAGAAACCATTATGTATATCAGAACATATAATTTCTGGTAGATTGAAATCTCTTACTCTTTGTTCCTGTTGCCTGTACTTTTTAATTGTATCTCAAGCTTTACTTTCCATGATTTCCATAAGAAGATTTGGCAATTATGATAAACTCGATAAAATTAAAAATTCACGTGAAAATTGGTGACTCCTTTTTTGCGTATGTGATTTTTGTATCTTAGTGAATTAACAGACTTTGTTGCTTTTCGTGCGATTTCCACAAGAGGATTTGAAAAAGTGAAAATTTGATAGAATTAAAAATTCACGCGAAAAATTTAGCAATCTAATTTTTTTTCTTCGAGCTGCGTAGTAGCTTTTGTATTCTGATTACGCAAGGATAAAATGTGTTTCGCCTGCATATACATAGAACTCACTATGAAATTAACTTCCGATTGTTAATCTGTCGCGAGTACAAAGTGCTACGTTATAATGCTCTCATAAGGCTAACTAAGGTTTTAAGGTCGAGAAAGACGAGGAATATAGAAACGATATTATACGGGCGCCCTTTCCTTCAGGACATAAGAATTTCTCGACCGAAAGCGTCGAAAGCGCTACTCTGTTTTATGTGCATATACTGGGTGTGTCTAATCAAACTCGTATAATCCATTTCTCACGACGGATATTATTTAATAAAAGCATTCGAATTACATTTCGAACAATCGAAATACATGTTTCAATAATATAATAATAATAAATATAATAATAATTAATTGATTTTTTGGTTTTAACTTCAAAGAGTCTTGCTTTGTATTTCCTGTGAAAACTTTTAACAAAGAAAATCTTTCATTATAAGATGATAAAATGTTATACAAATACGAAAAAACATATTTAATTAAAAACGATTGATGAAGAAATTAAGTTTATTTTGAATTAAATAAATAAGTAACTATGACAATTTTCTGATTTATGCTATTTTGAACCTAAAGGATATTCGTAATACATAATATGCGCATTCTATGGTGTGAGATAATTAAAGTTACATTTATTTAGTAATATTATGATATCAAGGTATTCTCAAGAGAGAATACGTCGAATTCACGTGCAAAGTAACTAAAAGTTTTGAACTCTTAACCAAAATATCAAACAAGACCTTCACTATATTGTTTTAGAAATGAAAAGCTTCGTGAAATTAAAAAAGATGAATTGAAGTAAATTTATTTTTATTTTATAGGTTTAAAAATTTATAGTTTCTTAATTTCAAATATTCATATTAAACTTTATCGTTCTATAATTTGTTACTGCGTAACTTTTCAATATGTATTAAATATATATGAATATATAAGTTTAGGATTTTATTTCCTTGCGTAATTTCCGAACGTCATTTTCTATCGGCAGACATGTTTGATAAAAGCTTCGTTGTCTTTATTATTCTTGTGCATAATTCTTGTTCTTATAACATTATTGAAGAAAGACGTGATTAACCCGTCACACCCTGTATATGAACGTGAGAACTAAGAGACGTTCGCGCAACGAGGTCGCTGTTCTTTTACTAATTAAAGCCTCATTCTTTGATCTTAAAAGCGCGAGCTGGTAAATAGAAGAAACTGTCGATTTTCCGAGCTAACGCTCGACTGCACAGATCTCGAGTTCACTGCTTCTTCGTCGAGAGTCTCTCTTCTTTTATCCGTTTGTGACGTCTTGGCAGAATGTTTTAGGAAAAATATCCTCTGCCATTACGGGAAAAATGCGCAAGATTCCTTTGGATTATCCAATACTTTTCTTAACTCCTAGTTTCATTTGTTATCCGATAATTGTCAGTAAATATATTGTGAAGAATGTATCCCGTTTAAGATGCTGTGAAAAATTTATTATTTTGAAATAGAAGCGTTTATTGTAGAAATAAATTTAAAATACAATTTTGTGGAGATTTGGAATATATAGTACAAAAGTAACTTAGTAGTAGAGTATATTAAAATTACAATTGCTTCTTGTATATTATTATTATATATTTAATATAAACATATAATTAAAGAGCAATCACAACTCAAGATGTTATTAGAGCGAATGTAATATATTTCAAATTAATACGTTAAGATATAAAAAACTATAGATGTTTCAGTCAAATTTGACCATTATTAGTACAATAATGCATAAATGTTACAATATATTGTAATATATAGTATAATAATCTATACTATATTGTAATATCAATGCATTATTGTACTGATGGTTAAAAGATGATTGAAACGTCTATAGTTTTTTATATGCTAACATCTATATATTTTATTTATGTTAGATGTTAAGCTCTAATATAACAGCTTGAGTTATGCTTTTTAATTGTATGTTTATATTATTAAGTCTTCAAAAGTGTAAATATATTTAATAATTATATTTACTATAATGTATTGTTCGATCATAATTAATTTTTAATCTCTCATTTTCTTATATTTAGAATATGTCTGTACAAACACTTTCGCGATTTCTATGAAGTTATTTTTACGTGCCGAATATTTTGTCAGTTGTCCTACGTATAAGAACATACTGAAAGACCTCGATAACAAAGAGAAATAACATTCTGTAATATAATTTTCACAAAATCCTCTCATTTCGCTGCGCTATTCATTCAACGGTAATTATGTAACTTCTCGCATTGCATGCTATTTACCGCGATGCCTTGCTTTTCTTCGCTGATGTATATTATTATTATCGCGAGTCATAATCTTGGCCAAATCTCGTGAAATTATTGTCATAAAACAAATACTACTCGGTAGCAAACTGCGGCAGTAAACGTAAGCACGCGGCAATAAATTTAAATTCCAATTTCGCCAAATGCAGTCCGCAGCATACTCTCGAGGACTTTCCCCATGAGCATACTCATCTGTCCGAGTAAAATACTTATTGTTTCATGTACGATTCGTTGGAAATTCAATCTCAATATCTTTGTTGATGAGATTAATTTGTTTTGACGCATTTTTATTTAACGTAATAATCGAGTGGCTTTATGATCAGAAAAAAAAAAGAAGATTGTAAAACTATAAATTGCAAATAAAGAATTGTAACCGTGTTATAAAAAATATACAATTAGAAGCTATCAAAATGAGTTATATTCAATAAAATTCAAGCTTTTAACAATGAAAATTAAACCTTATTAATAATAATTTGCTATTGATTTATATCAAGTTCCTTCAATATGGGATATATTTATGACAAAAATAAAAAATTCTCTGGTTAAGATTTAGGAAAGATCGAATCGAAATAATATTTTATATATTACGTACATATTCATGTTACAAAAGTTCTATAAAATAACCATGCTTTTCTTATTCAAGGAAAAATTAAAATTATTAATGCCTTTTAAAGTAAGCTTCAAACAGAAACTGTTACATTCATTTAAAACTAATAATTTATTTGGCTGCTCTGAACCAAAACTGTACGTAAATACAACAAAATATTCATTGAATTAATGAAAATTAGTCCAATGAATTCTCATAATGATTATAAAACTATTACTAAAATTCATTGCAAGAATAAACATGTTACATAAATGAATTCAGTTATTATATCAATGAATTAACTACATTAAACCGAAGTCGAATTAACGTTGATTAACGATCATTCATTGAACTAAAAATGACCAAGAACTTTTTTAGTGTGTATAAATAATATTTTATTACCTGTATTTTACTATAACAAAATTGATAAAAAATTACAAACGTAGAATTGAAAGAATAATGTAACAATAATAAATAATTATTTTACTTCAAAATAAATATATACTTAAAATATTTTATCAAAATTTATATCTCAAATATATTATATACAAATACAATACTTTAATTTTTTCTTTAACAATATACTGAATTTCGTTGCAATTATCATGTGAAAATTCAACAAAAATAGATGTGTCTGCGAGTAAGATGGAAGAGTATCGCTAATCGGTTACTTAGATCGACTTTTAGAAGAAATCAATGACGGTAGTAAGGCGAGACGAGTTACGAGATCATGATGCCCAACAAGTTCTGACAAGTGCAATGGCGCCTTTCGAGGGGCGCTCGTTTAGGCTGAGCAATTCCACGGAACTATTCCTTTCTTTTGTTCCACAAGCTTGCGTAATGACCAAAGTTCTCGATCGCGCTTTTCTTGACGCGAGCTTTCGGCGTGAGAGTCGCGATTTGGCCTCTTTGATATCGCCCGCTGTTACCAAGTATTAGAAGTAATAACGACTCATTAAGCTTCGACGTGCGAGGAAATGATATTGGTAGAAGTTCGTTAGCTACTCGAAGACTTTGTAAAACAATACTGCATTTGCGCTAAGAGTTAACGAGAGAATTCTAGCGCTCCCAAGAATTGCGCTAATGTTCGATCGCATTAAAAAAACTTTTCGTATTTTACGAAGTAACATTTGAGCACAACTAACGAAAAAATACTTATTATAATTAATGATTAATAAAAGATAATTATTTATTATAATTAGTATAGTCAATATTTGAAAGGAAAGAGAAATAGAAACATACACATTCTAAATTATATATAATAAAATTAAAACTAATAATTTATTTGGCTGCTCTGAACCAAAACTGTACGTACAATAAAATATTCATTGAATTAATGAAAATTAGTCCAATGAATTCTCATAATGATTTAGGTTATAAAACTATTACTAAAATTCATTGCAGGAATAAATATATTATATATAAATAAATCCAGTTTTTGTATCAATGAATTAACTATAATAAACCAGTCATTAAGTCGGACATTGATTAATGATCATTCCAACTAAAAATGACCAAAAATTCTAAATTATATAAAATTAAGAAAAATTCAGAAATTGAACATTTTTCTTCTTCGTTTGCATACTATATTTATAAATGTAAGAAAAATTTTATCAAATTCAATTTTTATTTTAATTAAAGTCTAATAACTGTAAAGAGCACATGATTGATTCTTTTTAACGTTTTTCTGATTTAATTTCAGAAACTACTTAAAGTTTATTTGAGAACTTTACAAAATCAATTTGATATTAAAAACGCTTTAAAAACAATTTACGGATGTTTGCGGAAATAGAAAACTTGGATATGTTTGTGAACGTTTCTCATGTATCTTTTATTGTTTCTTTAGATAAAAATACAAATAAATTTCACAGTACACAAGACAAGACTTTCCGCTTAAAGACAGTCAAACGAGTTCCTTCTTCGAATGCAGGACTTATCACGCGTTTCTAGATTAGACGTTGTCACAGATCGTGGATACAAATCACGTGAGCATGCTTTTTGACGCGGAACTAATAGAGGTACAACAAGATGAGCAAACAGTAGCGAAGGTTCTCCTGATTGCAACGAATTAGAGTGTTCCCTGTAGCGATTCGGGCTGTGCGAGCAGGCAGACAACGGTGCGGTTTAGATGAACCTAGACGAACCTATGAGTGTGGTCACCTTGTTTTGTTCAGGGAGAATGCAACGGGGCATCGGTCGAATGAAAACGGTTAATTACTCGGTTTCTATAACACGCAGCTCTATTCAATTCTAGAGTGAGTGCGATCTCGTAGAACTTAATGCTACACCACTCGAATGTTACCAAAAGTTCGTGTTACCGCATATCGGGCAACTTTCAACAATATTATATTATTATAAATTTAAGTGCTATTAGATAGAGAGTATTAACACGAAAGCACAAGTATATTCTCATAAATGAAGGAAGATGATGGAGAGAGAAGCATATATATAAGTCAAGGTTGTACTCACTCAATGATACTTCAATTAAATAACATTACATCTTGTTAGCATTACCTGGATATATCACATATATGAAACGTTTACACGCATTTGTGTACGTATGTTGAACTTTCCAAGAGTTGTTTCGCATGTTTAATCTAAAACGGTTAGGCAAAAGAAATGGCAATGATTACCTGTTAGTTATTAATTACGTTACGCTCGTTACTTTTTCCTATTTCCTTGAATATTATATCATACCCAAGAGAAATTGTTTCAGAATATTTTAAGCTTCGGAACGAAAAAGAATAAGATTTAAAAGTAAACGAGGCGACAGTCTTGTGTAGTGTAAAAACATAAAAACCGACACTGTTATGCGTGTTCGTCGAGGCGATCAGTTCGCGCCAATGGTGCGTTTCACCTTTTTTATAAAAATAAAAAAAGCAGAAATAAATAAAAACAAAACATGCATATATGATCATCAAGCAATAACGACTAAAATTTGTATCGTAGATTTTTACCTGTATGATATTTCTAGAGACCGTGTATTTACACGAAAATTAATTACTTTTTCATGAATAACGCGAACATTTATTGCTTATAAATATTATACGATTGTATAACATAGGGATTGTATATAACATGCGTTGAAGTTGATTGCGTAGCAATCGAATTTTGATTGATTGAAATTTTTGACATACTATAATAAAACCATTGACAATGCATTCGTATTAAATGCGATTTTCAGAGAAAAATCAATTGAATACAATTCGTAAATTTATCTATCTTAATCTTCGCTATACATTATCTTGAAAATTAGTATATTTTGGCAGACACACATATCACGATCCAATATGTAATATAATTTATATTGGATTTAATATATTATATTGGATTATGATAATATATGTCTACCGAAATATATTATAGTTTTTACTATTGTATAATATTGTAATTCTGTTTAATTATATTATTTAACTATCATTCAGCTACGACATAAACTTTGAAATCGATATTTTTAAAAGTTGGATAAATTTTTCTTTTCTGTCAATATTAAGTTTGAATAATCGCTTCTTTCTCAGTTAACGTAAAGTCCTATTTATCTTTTTGACTTCCATTGTAAGTGGTTCGTGAGTATACGAAAATAGCGATCTCCTTTTGAATTACCAACGCGTGGAAGAAAGCGGAAATTCCATTATGCTGCCGGAAGCGTTTAGCCGCAACACAGAAGATAAATGAAATCAAAATATTGGGACAAGTTTGACAAAGAGCGTAGAAGTCTTACTTTGCGAGATCGCGTTACAGGGATACCTTACATGCGAATGTGTGTGCATAATTATAGTAGGCACATATACGCAGCTTAGAAAACTAGGGTCTTTACAAAGCGACAAAAGAAAAAAATCAGAGAAAAAAGAAAACCAATCGTCTAACCGATCATATTACTTTTACTTATATTTAATTTAATAGTTCACAATTATTTTTTTTATTATTTACAGTTGTTTACATAATTTACTTATCTGTACATTTAAATGAATATCCCTTTTAGTAAAAAATTCTATTTATATAACTTTCATGTTTTATATTCTGGAATTTATATTTTTGTTTACTTTCAATTTTGATTTCATGTATTTTATGTTCGTAAATAAATATTCCTAAATAATATAAATATATTCCTAAATAAATTATATATTAGTTTGAAATATTAAAATTTTATTGATAATAATTATGTGAATCATTATGATTGTATAAATGTAACGTATATGATTTTTACGTGTAGATTTTTGTTCAAAGTCAATATGTAAATAATTAGAAGCAGTTGATTTATTTACACTTTCATATCACGCACGTTATCTATTTTTAATTTGCTATACAATTTTAATTAATACAGTGTTAATTAATAACAACTAGTATGCATTAACGATTAGCATGTTTGATGAATAGTGCAATATGTTATTTCCAATGCATTGCATACGCTATGATTTCGCTGCGGTTCATTAGTAACGATAATATTAATACTGTAATACCAAAGTTTATAATATGTGTATATAATTGGTATTATTTTGAGTTGCAACAATATGAAACTATCACTTAGCTTTAGTAAATAACATTTGCAGGTGATAATTAGATAAATATACTACGTTTTCATATCGATTATGATATGTATATTGGATATTTTATTTGATATAAAAAAATGAAAGTTTTTTCATATTAATAATCATATTAATAATTTTGATGACAAATTAATGAGATACGTATTGCATTTAGTGAAAATAATTTTGTGACAATATATAAAACAGTCCTTAATATAAACATTTTTTTTTTAGATTTTCTTTTTTAGATTTTGTTTCTTCATTGTCTTATCGTTGGATTTTTTGTTACTGCTCTTAAATATTTCTTCATGCTTTTAAAGCAAAGTTTTTATGAGATATCTATACGTAATATATCATATACTGGTAGTTCCGCACGGCAGCATAATAAAGGGTATATGATTTCAAAGATGGAACAAAAATAAATGGAGATACGGTACCTCGCAGGAAGAGGCGCGCCGTGGAAAGCCGTTGTAAAGTGATACCAGCCGGTTTAACCCTCTCACTGTGTCTTTCTGCTTTCTTGCGATCTACCCGCGAAGAGGATCGCATTCGTTATGATGGTAAAGCTATTTGAAACTCGACCTCGAGAAAGGTTTAATATTTTGACAAGGGTCTTCCGGATCTAGACGGTTGATATTTCCGGAGCACTATGCAATTCGTATATCGATCGCGATACTGTTTTCTAAAATATCGCTTGTGCTCACTTGATATCGTGCACTACCTGCGAAACGCTTTTGTTGTCCACGAAATATGAACATAAAACAAGAATTTTTTTTCTGTTTTACTTGACATCATCAATGCTCAATTACTATTCGATTCTAGATCTATTCAGATTATATTGAATAAAGTAGTTCAATTTCAAACATGGTATAATTCTGAACGAAGTAAAATTTGAATTCAAATTTGAGATTCAAGGTTGGTAATCTTGATCTCATTGTATGGAAAATACTAATGGGAACCACAATCAAACTTAAATTTCGAAAATTGGATTCAAACCTTATTTCATTCAGAATTATCTCTTGTTCGAAATTATATCACCTTATCCTATAATTTATATTCTTAAACTAGCTATTATTCTAAATAAAACCTCGTTAAATCTTAGAATGACAAAGTTTATTAAAGTCTACATATGAAAAGTTGATGTTGAGAAATTTAATCTTAATCCGTATTAAATAATATTTTTGCAAAATTGATGCATTTTTATCAAAAAATTGAATACTCATTTATTAATAATTTTCTTGATTGATATTTTATTATAATCATTAATTTAATTTAATATTTAAAAAAAGAAGTTTGTTAAGCATCAACATAATATTGTTAACTAAAAATAGTGATTTTTTATAAATAAAATAAAACGTACGTTTAAGAGCTAATATGACTATATTTTGAAATATCATTATTAGCAATTTTCTTCTACTTGTGAGGGCTTCCACAATTTCCGATTCAAATTTATTAGTCGTTTATAGAGTTTTAAAATAATGATCAAGTTAATTACCCCAAGTATATATATTCAGACAATATGTATGTGTATACAAGCAACGATGGTAAGCCGCGGTCAGAGTTCCGAGGGCTTGCGGGCATAGATCGATAACACTTTCCGGCGGAAACTGAGCTTAAGTGACCCAGCTAACAAGAGGAAATGAGTTACTACGGGCGAATACCCTTAGATCGGGAAAAGGGTTTTCTCTCGTCGCGTCGAAAGGTTCGAGAAGCGCGGTTGCAGGAACGACGAGATTGTCTCTCCGCGGACAGACGCGGAGGTTAAAGGAGATCGAGGTAGTCAAGGTGTCGGTTCACACATTATACCATAATCCGGGTCTACGGTGTACCGTACTGTATAAAGCAGTACCGACTTGGGAATCTCAGGATAGTCGATGCGGCGAAACCGCATCGTACCGAAGCATCCTTAAATTCCCGACAGCTGGATAGTTCATAGACCTGAAAATAGCTCTATCTCTACGATTTCGCCTCGTGATCACTAACTTCGACATTTGTGCGTAAAAAATAATAACGAGGAATATTTAAGTGGCTTCGCAATAAGTAATTTATCTTTTGTCCGTACGAATTATTTAAATAACTTCCAAATTCAAAAGGATAAAATAATTTTTTATAGATGTTTAAATAGGAAAAAAATTGTCTCAAATTGATAGCATTTTTACTATTCTCTATAATATTAATATAACATGTATATAATAATGTAATATAATGTAATTTAACAATTTTATCGTATTAAATATTTGTCTTAAAATAATACTAGTTTTTGCTTTTTTTTGTGAATATAAAAATAGGAAAATTAAAAATTTGAAGAATTTAAAATTTGATTTTTTTAAGGTACCCATTTGATGTAACATTGAAAGCTATTAATTATCCATAGCTCATTTATTTTTATTTATATTTATTTATTAAATGTGTATTAATAATTATTAAAATTTCAAAATATATATAAGATTATTATAATTCCAAAATATATTGCTTAAAATTAATTGAACAAAGTATATATAGTTTTATACTTAAAATTTAAATTATAAAAAAAAGATATTTATTAAATAGCTGTTGCGATCTGCTACAACAATTTTATTAATCATTTATAAATTTATCAAGAAATCTAGATTTCTCTAATTTACCTTGCTCATTCAACCATTCGTAACTCCACACCGTGCACAATTAATCAAAACTCGGTGCAACCACAGTGGGCATTATGCTCCCCTTTCTTTCTTAACGACTATTGCCAACCCAGTGACCATCACCCTCGTACTTTTTCCCTAGCTACTCTTCTATGGTCATATTTTTGCTTCCCTCGGAAAAGACCCGTTTTCGTAGAACTACGACAGATTGTTAGTTTTCTCGCAAGAATAACTACATGGCGTTTATGCATTCTGCTTGCTTTAGAAACAAGAATCGTTTATATATACGTATTTTTCGCAAAAACAAGAACATCTGTGTGTACTTTAGATAACTTCATAAGACAAACACAACAACTTCTGCAATTTAGATTTTTGAAGTACGATAAGATTAGTCACAAGTTATGCAAACATGTTACAATGTACAAAAAACGTTGTTTTCTTTAACAATGGGATATCCGAAACATAATTCACATGCTTGATTTATATGGCATTTCCATTTGCTCGGTTATCTGGTTAAATGGTTTTAATATCTTTCTTTACGGTGATGAAATATTATATTTATCTGGAATCGACATACTTATTACGAAGATTAATCTTGTTGATTATTTATTATTTCTTGTTTTTTTTTTCGTGTATATAAATTCTAGATATATAAATTATAACTGCAATTTACTTGCTATTCAATCATTATTATGTTGACTCAGTTGGTTGATAAATTCATAATTGTTTCGGGCATTTATTTCTTATAAATATAATGTTCATTCAATGGTCGCTAGTTCAATAATATATATTCACAAAGCGAACAAGTGGAATAACTTCAAAAAATGGTAAATATTATTTGATGATAGAAAACAATACAAAATGCTGCTTGTTTACATAAAGCGGTTTTCAATAAATATTCGTGAAATTTGCAAATAGATGTGCATAACGTAAACATCGTATTACCAGAAATATGGAACTACAACGCAAACCCATTTATGATAGAAAAAAAATATATCGAATTAGTGTGTTTTGCATATTAGCTCGACAAATACAGAATGCCTGTACCTTTCCCCGTTGTAATTAATTTCTGTCAATTATATGCTTCAGTACAAGTCATAATCTCGTTATGACTGCATACTTTATGGTTTTTTTATTATATTCTCATGGTCAATCGAGTTATTGTTAGTGAGATATTCTGTATAATTTTAGAGATATAATAACAATAGAAAAAGATTATCGAGATCGATTTTTAAACAATATTTTTTAAATACAAATTAAAAATATAACTTTACAAATATAAATACAAACTAAAAAACTCTTCTGTCATCCTTATAATACTTTTTGCAATTTTGTAATAATTAATTTTTTTTTACAAGATCAGCAAACATGAAGCCTTACAAAATGGGCCTCAAACTAACATAGTAGGCAGTAATGCCACATATTCTTATTTTTTTCTTTCACAGGAATCAATATGTGCAAAATATCTATTGATCTATTATATATAAGATTTTTTGGAATCTTTTTTTTCGCTTCTATATAAAACGTTTTTTATTAATTTATATACATACTTTATACTGTTCTGCAAGACGCAAATGTGTAACACAATTTCTATTTTTGAGAGTTTTCCCATAAGATTGCCTTCAGCTCTGATAAGACTAATTTGACACTATAACACAGCACTATAAATATTAAGTTAGCTTACGATCTATCTTTTAGACGGATGTACCAGTTTTATATAAAAGCGTTTTATGAATAAAATGAAGAAAAATATATAAATAAAACTGATTTAGTATATGATTTAGTAAACGATGTGATATTATCAATAATATAGCCACTATGAAATTTGCAAAAGAAAATTGTAAGAATTTTGCATTTGTAGAATTTATTTTTAGCTCATTTTGTATAGACACAAATATATGAATTATGAGTTTTCTTCTTTAATTATCTGAATATATCATGTTTTTATCAGTATTACTAAAGTGATTAATTTTATTAATAAAATGATTTGAGAAATAAGAGGATTTTTTTTTTTTTTTAGGAAAGCTAAAGAATCAATATCGGCTTTTCTCTAATGTTGAAAGTTTTATATACGTTTCTTAGCTTTTATTTTATTATAATAATTTTTTATCTCAATGAATTTTATATTTCTATTTTAAGATGTTTTTATAAGTCGTTTTAATAATCATGATGCGCTGATATTATAGTCCAGTGAACTAATTTGATTAGTCATAATTATCAAAGCAACTTATTTAAAACATCTTATAAATTTACAATATAAAACTTTAAATCAGAAGTTTATAATAAGATAGAAACTGTGATGAATATATTACACAATGAAAATCTTAATACTTACTTTTATATTTGAGGATATAAAATTTTTAGTATTAACTTGCTCAAAAGTTGTTGTCGGAGAGTAAATTATCGGGAATTATTCTTTTAAAGTACAAAACTTACGAGAACAAGTATTCTTCAGTCAGCACCATTCATCTCCGTAAAACAAGAACGGTCGCATCGTTCTGCGTGTTGTGTAAAGAGAGGGCTAATCGTGGTCAAATAAAGTTTCTTGTGCCTCAAGGGATATCGAACGGAAATTTCAAATAATTACTCGATACGAAGGGTTCCTCGGACTTTCATCGGGATAATCTCTAAGCCCACCTCCTAAGCCTTGGCATAATCCAAGAACCGGTTCAGCTCTTCGAAGAAGGGGTTGAAAGAAGATGAAGGCGCGTTCGGAAAGGGAACGAGAATAACGGACAGAATTCTAGATAGATTCGGTAGTAGGCGAGATGGAAGTAGAGCCGAAAGGATATTGAAAGACAAGAGCAGAAAAAGAGCCGAGGACGCGGATACGTTTAGCTTGGTCACAATCCTCTTCCCTCGGTTCAATTGAGCTTCAATAATTGTGGGTCTGCGACTGGTACGCAGAACAAGTGGAAAGAAAAGGAAAATCAGTCTCAGAGAGAGAAAGAAAAGGCTCTCCTGCGAGCATGGGATACGCAGGGGAGTTGAAAAGTTTACACGCTCCGACGGTGATGTATGGAGATTGCGCGTGCGTGACTCGCTTAGCTCTACGCTCTGTCATTCGACCGTCTTCTTCCTCGCGGCATCGAGGCAGCGCTGATAACTACCTTTTATAGTCAAGATACCGAAGCAGGCACCGATACCTCTTTTACACACGCGTGCACGCAGCGGTCGTTAAAGTTAATAATTGCTAACTTAAATTTTGATCATTTGTGTGACGCCATGTGATATTAATTTAACTGTACATATATATTTTATAGAATTATTTATACTCCTCGTATAGAACATTTTATATTATTTATTTATTTAATAATTCTCTTTTACCTTCTTTTTACTTCAGTTAAATGAATTATTAAATAAGATCATCAATAAATTAAAAAATACTTACGAAATTGTATATTAAATTAAATATTCTAAATATTTTATTTGTTACGTTTATTTAATGCTTTATTTTACAGAAATAAAAAACAAAATAATTACTTTTTATACTTTATTTTAATTATTCATTTTCTTTTATTTTCTATTTTACTTGTGCTAAATAAATTACTGAATGAAATATATATCTCATAAATTAACAATACTCTTTAGATTATTGATTTATCTATTAGAATTAAACATTCTAATACGATATAAATTTTTATACGAAATTTACTAAATCCGTGGAATTCTAGCGAAACATTTAAAAAATGAATTTAAAAATTGAAAGTTGGAAACATGAATTATCACTGACTTATGGAAAGTGATTTGAATCGAGGAAGTTGAGCGGCAGACTTGTGTGACCTAGACAGGCACGTTTCTGAAACTAATTTTGGCTAACTCGAGATTTCACTGTCGTAAGATTTATAGAACGATCCGCGCGAAGATTGAGTTTTAGGTGCTCATAAATTATTGAGCTTCGTCGGAAATGCGAACGTCGTGTGCATTCAGCGTTCTAATTATCACTTTACATATACCTATCAGCTAGCTGTCGGATACACTTTCGGTCTTGATTGAAATTAGTTCATCTGAAAAACTCAACGTTGCGTTTCTGTCCGTATAAAGTAAAATCCGTATAAAAAAGTGACACCAAAAAATATATCAATAAAATAAGAAATTTCCAAAAAAAGTAAGAGATTGTGTTTACATTTTTAATTAAATTGAAAATACTTGTTATAGTAAAAATCAAATTAAATTCAATTATGTCAAATGCAATTATATATGCAAAATAAATTAAAAAATAATAATAAAAATTACATTGATGAATTTTACGAATTATCTTTCGTATTCATTGATTCACCATCAATAATATATAACTTTTATTAGCAAGAGCTATATAAGAATAAGAGCAATTTTATTTTTGTGGTAACAATCTTCTTGTAATGATTTATTTGACGGAAATTATACGTTCATCATATTTCCTGGCGAATATAATTTTGAATTTATAAGACTGAAAAGACATTTATTAAGATTTTTATATAAAACGGAACCAAGCTTAAATTAATTTGCTATGGCAATCTCCGGGATAAAACACTGAATCTGTATTTTCATTTTTAAATATTAAGGATCTTTAATAAATAAATATTTATAAGTTAACGTGAATATTATACAGGCAATACAAAAAAATCATATAATTTTTTTTTTATTTTTTATCAGAAACTGAGTTTGAGTTTCTTATATATTCTACTAAATTTAAAGTATACGAATTAAAATTTTCTTAGAACATCATCGTCATAAAATCATAAACATTCAATTTACGTTGCAATTTGCCACACAATTCATCTGTTAATCAAGAAAGTCATTAACATCACAATAGTCGTTCTGCACACACTCGTATCTGCATATTTTTCATATCAAAGAACAGCGACAATGAAAGGCCTTTCGTAATCATGGTGTTTATTCGCGTATTCGTTAGGGGAGAACGAGCTGTCTCTAATTCGAGACTCAAGAGTCAAGGATTAATTGAAGGCAACAATTAATTTACGATGTTGAATTAACTTGCGACAACTTTGACAAACTGCCAGGGATGAAAGATGAAGCGAACAGAAACACTATAAATAAAGACGTGATGGAGACGTGAAAGAACGAGCTCGCGAATGACGCAAAAGTCTAACGAAAATGGCTGGGGCTGCAACGAGAATAGTAAAAGAAGAGATCGAAAGAGAACTCCTCAGGCTCTGGGACAAGCCAGAAACACCATATTGTCTCGAATTAGTCGCGCTGGATTTACTCTGACGGATCAGAATTTTTTAATCTCCGGAAATCGCGAATTATTCTTCAAATTATTTTTGGGATTATGTCTGACATACAGAAAAGTCGCATGAATTGTAGGATTATTCTTTTTTATCAGTACTATACATGTCACACATGTGCAATGACAATGATAATGAAATTCTTATTGATATTAGTTGCTTAATTAGAATTTTTACAATCGTAATTATTATTATAGTAAGCTTGAGAGATCTTAATATTTATGTGAAATACATAGTTTAGAATTTTTTCGCATCTTTTAGTGTGTATTAAATTGATATTGCTATAGTAGAATTTTTGTACACAAGATATGAAATTGAATTTAAAATTTTAGTAGTTAAAATGCGCATTCACATTTATACATTATATCTTGGTGTATTTTAAATTTAAATTCTTAGTTATTCCGTTCCGTTTTCCAATATAAACCTTCAATATAATCCACTTCTTTTTTTATATCTTTTTTTATTCAGCACATATAAATATAAATTATTTTATTTTATTTTAGTATCCATGCTAGCATGCTATACAATGGTCTAGCATGGATATGGAAAGTTTTCAATGTAGAAAATATATTAGTATAATAATGGATAATAAATTCATTTAGGTTAAGGAACATGTATCATTGTTATCAGTTTGTCGATGATACATCTCGTCGCGTCGCATATTTTTATGACCGTGTCTATTTAATGATCTATTCTAATATTCGGACGCAATCAGCATCATTTACCTTGCTTATAGGGCGAGATATATCATCGACATATAATGGCTTGCCCAGTTACTCTTCATTCAAGTTCTATATTTCGAATCTATTAATGACGTCCAATATTATAGCTACTTTTAATTTACAATAACATTTAATAATGTTTTTTTATAATTATTATCATATTTACAATATTATACATTTTAATATCGATTTTATTACGGCAACAGCAATTTGCATAATTACTTCTGTAACTATTCACATAATACGGAATATAATAATAATAAGATATAAATAATGAATACTACAATAATTCTAATTTTTTATATTTATATTTTTAATATTAGTTACGTTTATCTTTTTATATTTTATTTATTTTATTATAGTTATTCTTTTTATATTTTTATATAAAAAGGATATTATAGTCGAGTTAAGAAATAAGATAAGTCTCCAATCTTTTATTTGATGCATAGACGAACTGTTCGATCAGTGTCGAACGATTTCGAACAGACTTCCTGCCCTGCCTTTTCTACTTTGTCTCCGTCTTACCACTTTCCACCTAGTTCCTCTGTTATAAAGTGGCATACACCCGTCGACTCTTATCGGCACTTCGCAAGAAATCGATATGAACGCTGCAGCACCCGCGACATGGGTCGGGCCTGTATCCAAGTCCATTTTGGTCAATGTACTTTCGTTGTGCGTGATCCACATTCGTGATATCGTAGAATATCCTGTTGCGATTATTAATTCTAAATATGATAATATAAAATGTATCTCTCAAATGTAAGCGAAATATTAAGCATCTCTAAATCCATTTGAATTCTCGATATTGCGTTCTATTTGCTATAGTACGGAAATGGTATTAGGTCAGCAGTCCAGTCTCATAGCACTAACCGCAATGGCATACTCCGTCGGAAATGCAGCTAATGTATTAAGGTAATAACGTAAACGAAATGATATATTCTGGATAGGCCATAATCAGGATTTTTCTTATAATATATTCTCTATTCTCTCTCTCTCTCCCTCTCTCTCTCCCCCCCTCTCTCTCTCTCTCTCTCTCTCTCATTATAT
>NW_017259586.1:1923643-1928791 GCF_001594045.1 Atta colombica
AAGAAATTAGAATATATATAATATAAAGTAATTGCTTTACATATAATATGATACAATACTTACTTATAATATTATATTTTGCTAATTGAATTTTATTTTATAACTTTTATTTTTTGAAAATATTGAGAAAATATGAATGTGATAATTATTACGTAATTACGATCATTAACGTGCGAAACAATTAACGTAAAGCTAATTTGATGATTAAATGAAAACGCAATTAAGTTACAAGTAGGTATATGTAAACGCAGTTTGATGTTGTTAGTTAGTTTAGCCAATGCGTATCATCGAGCTTCCGTGTATATGTCTAGCTATCACTTTAGCAGTCCGGTTTCATCGTACCGGAGATATGGGCAACGTATTAAGGTAATCACGTGGAGGAAATTGGGACATTCAGATTGAACCGCTTGCGAATGATTGAGTCACGCAATATTCATGTCTCAACCGCGCGTATAGAACTCGATAATTGAACGTTACAACGATGGATTAATAATCTTTGAAGTTAATGTATAAAATACTTGCATTTGATTTTTAAGTCTTGTTAGTCCATATGCATGGTAAACATCAATATATATAATTACAAAGTATAGAAAAATTAACAATAACTTTCACATTTTTTATACAGAATTTATATACAATAAAATATACAACTAATAAAATTCTGTATTAAGTACTTCAATATAACTAAAAAAATTATTGATATTTTTTATTTCAAAATTGATTAAATTAAAATGTCGCTTAAAATATGCTTAATTAAATTAAAATCGAAATACTGGAATAATTATCTACTATCTATGTGTTACAATAATAATTATATTTATTTCCGTAAAAAATCTATATTGTATTTTAATCCGCTCGACATCTTCGCTCGACATATAAACGCGGAATCCTATTATCCGTTTACAGAGAGGAATAACGTTTTCATATTTTCCAACTTTATGAGATGATACGAGCAAAATGCTTTTGTTGCTGCGAAGTAGGAGCGTTTCTTCGCGTCGGATAAGAGTGACATAGATAGACGTTAGTAAGAAGAAGAGTCCCTTACGCCCATCTTTGACGGGATGTGTATTACTTATTTATATTCATTCCGTATTACGCTCCAGGACGTGATACATGAGAAAATTTTAAATTCTGAAAAACAAATTTTTGGAGAGCATGTTTTCTCGCGGGTATCGTAGAAAATAGGTGTCGTAAGAAATATTTTGTGTCATTACCGGACTAGTACGTACCAGATTATTCTTTGACGTCGCTACAAGTTTACACTATCTCGCAGTAGATCGACGTAGATACATGATGTCAATATTGTCATCTTTTGATGCGTAGAACCTGGCTACATCCGCGTTGGAACAAACTCGATGTAATAAAGAATTGTATTTTTTGAAATTTTGTCAATGTGGAAAACAACAATTTCTTTTTTTTTTTTTTTTTTTTAATATAAGATAGAACAGATATTGCCATCATTTTAAAGAACAGTTCTGTAACAAAAGATATACGCATGTTCGAAGTCAATAAAAAGGAAAACAGGAGACATCCGTCTCATCTATGAATTTGCCAGCATCCGATATACATAAACCGGTCGTCGTGAGTGTAAGTTTGCGCGATTTGGGAAGCACATGTATACAGTACATACATTAAGTTTTCTATCTCAATTAGTTTGTCGAAACAAGTTAACTTTGTAATTAGATCCTAGGCATATAGTTACTCTATCTAAGAGGTTATAAAGATGGAACTTTCATTTTCCAAAACATCACAGATCTCCAAATTTTTTGTGACTTGAGATTTCGTATCAAGTTGCTTGGTTAGGTCTTCTGCAATTTGCATAATTGAATGCTCGCATAGAACGTCACATTCTTTCCATAAAAAAAGAATGTACTCTATAAAGATTTTTATATAGAGACAAAATTACAAATTATATTTATCAAAACACAATTAATTTCTTAATTAGATCCTTGGCATAATTACCCTATTAAAGAGATTCATTAAAACAAGATTTTTCAAAACGAGAGATAAGATACATCTCCAAATTTTTATAACGAATTAAGATTGTATCTAAATGTCGCTAGATCAGGCATAGATTTTGCAATTTATATATTCGAATGCTTGCATGAAATATCAGATTCTTTTCATAAAAAAAATGTTTATTCTATAAAAATCTTCATTGAAAAACAAAATTATTAGTTATACTTGAATTATTAATTTCCTTTTTTACGCGAATTCTGAATAGATTTTTAAATTGATACATAATGTTTTTATAACGTTAATATATTTTCAAATATACGGTCCAGTAAAAATTCTTATTGTTAATATATTATTTCAAACTATTTATATTATTTGTATAAAAATTATTTAATGCTGAATTTTTTGTGGAATTACGTCTTGAAAACTATAAGTTCTTCATGTAATCCTCCGTTATATCTAGCCGTTCATCTCTCAAATAACTTTGAGAGTTGATTTTATTTTATAACGTCATCCTTTCGTATAGGTTTTACTTTTCCAATAACATATAAAGATCTAGAAGATGGATTGGACATCTTGGACAGATATAAAAGAAACTAAATGCCTTCGTGTCAAAACTGAGGAATAGGCTCTTATAGATATCTCTAGAGGAAAGATCGTAGCATTTTGACTCTAAGAAAACACAGATAATGTAAAATATATAGTAAAATATATAGTTTGTGTACATAAAAGTAGCGATTTCTTTTTATGTAATTATTTTCAAGCAATGAGAATCAAATTTTTTCAATCAAGAAATAATTAAAATTGGTATTTGATTTTTTTTTAATATATAAAAGTTCTTCAATATTGATGTAATTTAATGTATTTCTCTCTTTTAACGAATATTATATATTGATATGTGCGCGTGTGCAAATATTATATATTAAATATTATATATTGATTTAATAACTTTCGTGCGGTTGGATTGACATACCTCTTGTATTCCATTCAGATCCGGCCCTATATCGAGCTATTTGCACGCGAATGCACATTTAACATACATACACACATATACACGCGTGTTTAAAATACATACTCGTACATTTAAAGTGCACGGATCCGTGCACGTAACTTTTCTATTATTTTCCGCAGACGGCTTTCTCGGCTGTCTCGGTTACATCTCTTCTGCGATGCGTTGCGAGGTTTTAAACGAACCACTCGCAATAAACCGACAATAATATCGCTGTTTTTCCGCCGATCTCAGTTTTTTCCAAGATCGATAATATCTGCGTGCAGCGGTTTCCTCAACGTAAAGCAGACACGAGCGGAAAATTCTCTCGACGATTTGCTCTCGGAATTTTGAGCTTATAATTTATGACTATGAGAACTCCACGCCGACTGCGTTACGTCGTGGCGTGCATAATGCATACGTGAACGAAGTCTGTATAATATTCGTATATGCACATACATTCATACACTCACAGTTAGAAAACATGTTTTTAACACATTTCATTGTACCCCAAACGATTCAGACCTTTTGTGTTAATTTAACACAAGAATATGTTAGAAAATAATACAAATATTATATAAAAAAGTTAATACAAAAAATAATTCTGACACAATTTGAAAGCAAATTGTACAAACACATTTTTTTCACTAATATTTATACTAATATGTTAAATTAACACGTATATCTTTTATTCGTTTATTTTAGAATTTTTAAAATATATCATTTTTATGTTATTTGTTTATTTATTTATAAATTATATTATTTTAACACTAACACAACAAATAAATGGTGAACATGATTTTCAATCAGTTTAATATTCGAATGTAACACAATTACATTATATTAAATTATTTATTCGAATATATTAAAAATTTAACATGAAAATTTTAATAAAAATCGATTTTAATACAAGTACAAAATGTTTTTTTACTGTTTATTTAATGAATACCTACATAGACACATGACATAATGACATGACATTACTTAAAAAATCAGAATATTTCAAAATTAGAGAGTTACTTTTTATCCGAGATGGAAATATTAACAGAAAGAATATATTAATGTCGCGAAATTATAATGTACGCATTTACAGAGTAAATCTGCAAAGTAAATCTGCAGGAGCAAAAGCGAAATAAAATTCTTTACAAAGTATACACAATGTATATACAATGAACAGGATAAAAACTAACTAGTAATAATGTGAGAATTAAACAGATAATCTCCCGCGTAATGAAATGATTAAGATTATAAAATGCAAAGAGTTTTCATTTATTACATTCGAAATGTCATACTTCTACAATATTACTTAGATTGACAGCACTACTGAATCTAGTTTATTTATCGAACAATTAGTGAACTATATTCCGCGGTACAGAACTTACAATTAGTAGGTGCGAAGTGACGGAAAGCATAACTTCGTTATTCACTCTGGCAAGTTGGCGAACGTTATATAGACCGCGTTCAACCAATACCTGAATTAATACGAGAATTTATACGTTGCATTGATGCGTAGATATTCTTCCGGAAATAACGTTGTAATACTTCGTTCGGCTGCGAACCTCTTCCCAAAGCAAATCAAGCACACAAGTCTGTTCTGCATATAAAATGTATTCGTAAAGAATCTCACGTCCCGGCAGAGAGGCAGACACTTTGCACGTAGCTACGCAATATTTTTCGAGGCGCATCTCGCGGTAGGTATACTTTATGGCGGTCGACTGTGCAAGGGGCCGAGTATCAATTCGCGAGAAAAATTAATGTCCCCCCATCGGCGAGGTTGGATCGCTACACCCCGTGCGAGATATTGGCAGGCGTATGCTCGGTGGAAGAAATATTTTTCTAATAAGAAATATCACCGATGTACACGCTCATACATATCAACGATATTTGTTAGGATCTGACATATTACCATATAAGAAAATAATGCTTTATCTATGTCTTTTACTGTTTCTTAAACTTAAACTAATACAATATGTAAGTTTAAAAGTAGAACTTCGAAAAGCACTTTGGAAGACACTTTTAAAAATATAATGAAATTAAAATTTAATTGCAGTCTGAAGGTTTTTTTATAAAAGAAATAAATTAGATATTGAAAAGTCGATTCAAAAAAGGGAAATTGTCAATTAAATTTAATAGTTTCTAAAAAAATTTATTTAAATAATTAATTTTTTGTGTTTATCGACCGACATATATATATATATATATAT
>NW_017259586.1:1928891-1937896 GCF_001594045.1 Atta colombica
AACACTGCAATATTTAACACCATTATAGAAGTGTACTCGCAAAGTAGAATATTTAGATCACATTCATGATTATCTTAGCACGTGCTGCAACGTAATGGCTAGAAAAGTGCCATCTTCTAGCGTATGATGTGAAAACTGGGGAGCGAATGCTTGCATGATGCATTAAGTGCGGCAATGTGACGCAGGACACACGTTTTTTATCCATACTTTTTTATCATACCGCCGCGTGCTTGTAAGAGCCATGCTTGTGGTGTAAGATGCGGAGACAGTTTGTTACGTGGAGTTTCTTTCGAATGCCGAGAGGTGTACATGAATTCTACATGAAGAGGCCCTGGCGCCGTGTATATGCGGTTTGCGAGAGAACGGCGTGCCTGCTTCACCAAGTTGTACGTTGCAACGGTAAATTTGCATCGGCATTTTTCGCGATGCGTCTCTCTTTCGATGCTTCTCGAAATGCTCAAGGCAGAGTCAATACGACATATTTACATACACACAATTAAACTGTACTCGAATAAATTAATGATAAATAATTCTAATATTTTATGCGCTCTTTGAGATACGATTATCGAATTATCTATAATTATACTAGAAAAATTTCAATTTTTTAATGCTAAAATAATCTGATAACATCTTTCTTATAGTATTATTGGCGCTGATTTCATATGTTTGTTAAATTTATAAGAAGTATAAGGTTTTTGAGTAACATGCATTTAAAAATCCTTTATTTTTATCTCTTCTACTTATACATATAAATAAATGATTTATAGGGAATAATTACTGATTTTAGTATAATTTTCTGCTCATTGTAAAGACTTCAAACAAAAATATATTATTTTAATTAATTAAAAGAATAACCTCGTACAACGAGCTATTAGCAAAATGTATTATACAAATTTTTGAAAAGAGATGTCAGTTACAAAAAATTGGAGCCCGTAAGATAAATTCTAATTTTATTTTCAGAATTAACATAAAAAAATATATATATAAATTAATCAAAATTACTCATTTAACAAAATCATTGTCGACTAGTTTACTACGACTCATTTAATTTTATGTTAGTGATGTCATATCGAATTCTCCTTAAAGAAAAAAACAGTGCATTATTAAAATTAACTCAAAATTGTGATTATATTAAATTCTGATTTATGATTACAAAAATCTCGGATTTTTTTTTAATTTAAGTTTTTATTAATATTGTCTTCTTATGAAAGTTTTCGAAATTATTACCGATATGAAGACATTATTATTGTTATTGTATCATAAATTTGACGTTCATTCAAGCTGATCAAAATAGATGTCTTTCAATATTTTCAATACTTCCAATGCTGCGACGCAAAGTCGATATTACCGGGTTTTCTTCGCGATTATCATACATGTCGCGTTGTGGCGCATTATATTTTCATATTTTATGACAACTAGAATATTCTTATATGGAATATGTTCATTTTGATTCTCACTTTGACAGTTCTTGTTTCTATTCTATTTAAATCTGTGCGTTATAACGTGTAGATGCATCAAATAAGTATGATTTATAAAATCATAAACCTTACAGCTATAATAATTTAATAATTATATTTAATAAATAATATGATATTCTATTAAATCAATTTAATTCTTTTTGTTATAAATGTTCCATACACATTCTATACATACATATACAACTATACATTTATAAATTAGTCCTTAATATAAATATTTAACATCTATTAAAACTTTTAAATAACACTGGACATATATTAAAAAATGAGATATATGAGACAGGATATATAGATACATAAATCAAAATTTTAAGACAAATCGCAAAATAAACTTTGTTCGTAGTACGATTCGATGTTTTTACAACAGCTCAGCAAATTTTGCGACTTAAACTATTCGACAATATACCTGCTTAGAAACTTAAGCCGTTCCCGGGAGCTTAGCTCGGCACTTTTCTATAGCTGTACAACTAGCGGTGGGTCAACATAGGGGAGAGATTGGCGACCGGAAGGAGAAGAATGGTAAGAGGTAACAGCAAGCTCACATAACGGAAATTGCCATTAAGGTCACAGTTCTATTGGAATTAGTGGCGGCTAATCAATTTGCAGTCATTTGCCAATAGTTTTGGGGTAGTAGAGTCTATGTACGAGTGACATTTACAACTGAAACGACTTCCGACACACAGTATCATAGTTATATACCGCGGTTTGAAGCTCAACAGCAATTCTCGATATATCCGCGCTCATGCGTTTACTATTTCAAGCGATGTCTCGTATTCAAGTTCGCTCAGAATAGTGCATGTTAATTTAATGCTAATACCACCATCACCGATACATTCACTGAGAGACATATAAAATTTTAGTTGGGAAGAACATTATTTTCGGGATTGTGTTTCGCGAATACAAAAAGCGAGTTTGTGAATTATCAATTTTCTTATTAATACAATGTGTAGAAGCAAGATATATAAAAATTAATAATTTATTTTAAAGCTCTTTACTCTGCATTATGCGTAGTTAAACCGAACTGAGAGAGAAATCTTTATGCCAGTACTTATTATACTTTTAAAGTAGAAATAAATAATTTAGTCTTGAACGGTTTATTAAAATTTGCATAAATCATATTTTTATTACTTCGAAATTCAGAATATATTTAATATTTTGGACTTATTTTATTTTTTTCAAAGGTTAAAATGGCTTAGTTTTTTATGTGTTTGTATTTAATTAAGTAAATATATTTGTGAAATTAGTGATCAAACGACACATTGGATTATTTGTATTTATATGCAAAATACTTTTCAATGCACGGCACATTTTGTTTTTGTCAGACCACATAAAATGCAATTGACTGAAACTATTGCGCAAATAGAGGTCAAATCGATAGTATCTGTAGGACACGCGCGTACACTCTTGGCAATCATCGGGTCAACGATCGGTTATTCGATTCGCGTTACTAAGCGAAACCAATGTGGCGTAACAGTCAAATATTTTACAGTATATTGTACTTGGGGATAAGCGAATTAAATATTCGAAGTTTGTACTTCTGTCTATGTCTTATATATTATATTAAAAAATTATAATATATCTTACGCTAGTTAACGAGTTCATTCTCAATGTTCAAATTGTGTAATTACCTCAGAACCATCCATAATTTCAATTTATTGTTGTATGCGGTGAAAATGGCTTAAATATAAGTCAAAACGTTCGTATGTATTGATAATCAAGAAATTATGTATACAAAAATTACTTATATGTAATAATATATGCGAATAGATATATGCTAAAGTCAACTGCGATTGTTCTACCCTTATTTCACTTCATAGTTAATTTTATATCTTATAATATCTTATAATATTTTATAATTCTGAATATATCTTAACAAATAAATCTCACGTTAAAATAATATGACAACTGAATGACATAATAAAATTCGTAAGGTATTATTTGATCGTGAATATTACAAGCTTTTATTTTATCGTGAATCTTAATTTGTGTGTCAAATGCATTCCTGTTGTTTAATCTAAATATTATTCTGAGAAATAATGTCATCCTTTTTACTTTGAAACATTTTGAATAGATTATTACAACTTTACGTAACAAAATTTTATTAAAAGTAGATATATCAAAATTCATCGTAATATATCCATATGAATTATTAGGAGCCGCGTTCGCTTCGCAACTCGTCGAATAAAAAGCGAGTAGCCTCATGAAGATGGCTTCCGACAATTTAACGAACAGTAATACGGCTTTCTTGAAAAAAGGCATTTCTATAGAATGAACTTTTTCACCGGTCGCGGCAAAGTGTGTGTCTCGACACATCGTCATACCTGCCGTTTCGTAACGTTAATCCCCGTTACGATCATATAAAAGCGCATCACGAAAATGACGGTCGTTTCTCATCTCCTCGCGTAACCCGTCTGCGTATCAGAGAGTCATCCGACGCATCCTACCAATCGGGAAATATCGTGGTGTCGATGCATCGTACATCATGCATAACCTTGCACCTTGAATTTACAGTAACCATGCGCGGCGGTAGGCTCGCCTAAGCGCGCATTAAACTTATATTACGAGCCTGCGGGTACACTTTGACATGTCTCGGGATGTGTGTGAGTGATGGGCTATGTATTCTCACTTGGGGCGAGTATACGCGCACGTACGAAGCCTGTGAAAATTCCACGTGATGTATTCTCGACGAGAGGAAGAGAGAGAGAGAGAGAGAGAGAGAGAGAGAGAGAGAGAGAGATGCATATAGAGGAAATTTATATTGGGACTTAATTACGTAACCGCGATCCATTGGCGATTGCGAAGCCGGAGATGTCTTAATTTTTAAATTAACGTTCCTGAAAACCAGAAAGTTTATTTAACTCAACGAAATGCAATATATTACGATATTTCATATTAATTTATGAAAAGCCTTTCTATCGTGTGGATTGCAATGTAATGTTATTTTTAGAATCACATTAATTTTTAAATCGATAATTCGAGAGTCTTGGAAAATTTGAGTCTACAAAGTACAGATGTAGAATTTATTAATAAAACGAATATACCTCGAGTGTAAATATGCGCATATAAATAAAAGTGTATAGGTATTTTCTTCATGTACTCGCAGTTATGGATAGATGAATGGCTGTTAGTAGAGATTTAACCGCATTGCCATCCTTACATGTGTAGTATAATACGTTAGTGTATTGTGCCGGCGGCGCAGTCAACGAACGCATTTACGTACACTAAACATTAATCAGAGATACACGTGAAGGTACCAATCATCGATGTACTGATCGAAACCCGTTTCGTTTATAAGTTGCACGGTATCGTACGATTTAATGCCTCAAAGATGTTACAAATTTCAATTCGAATTTTGCCAAACAAAATAGATACGATGCTTAAAATAGATACAATAAACCGATAAACTACTCTTGAATGAATTGATACATGATACATAAAAGTTTTTTGATCGTTGTGTTTATCTAAAATTAATTAAATCTCTTACAAATAATCGATTTTAATGATAATAGATACGTGATAATAGGAGGCGTGACTTTTTTTTTGAATTTTCTAATTTTTGGAGAGTCAGTGAAGAATATAATAAAAAACATTTTGTATTTATGTTAAAACGAATCCTTGTTAAAATTTTTGTATTGAATTTTTAACATATCCGAGTTTTAATTTAATATAATATGATTGTGTTATTTCAATATTTTGTGTTAAATTAAAATTTAATATGTTTTTAATATTAAAATAACACAATTAGATAAATAAATAACATAAAAATAATGTAATTTTAAAAATAAATTCCAAGAATAAATGAATAAAATGTATGTGTTGATTTAATATATTATAAATATTAATTTCAGTAAAGAAATATATTCTATACAACTAGTTACATATTTTATATATAAAAAGATACAGATATTTTGTATCATTTTCTCTTTATAACAGTAAATCTGTTAAATCTATATGTTTGCCTAAACTAAAAATGTAAAAATAGCATCTAATTACAGTTAAATTTAACTGTATTTATAAATGTGTTAATTTAATATAAAATTTGTTTTCAAATTGTGTTAAAGTATACGTTTCTTGTATTAATTTTGTACATAGTACTTGTATTGCTTTCTAACATTATATTCATCTTATGTTAAATTAACACAAAGATTTGAGTGGACCGTTTGAGAAATGTGTCAATTGTGAAATGTGTCAAATTTAGCATACATTTTTTTACTGTGTACTATCATACATAAATATATAATTTATATTTTCAAATATTTCGAAACATGAAATACGAGCTATCGTATGCATATTAAAAAACGAAAAAAAAAAAAAAATGAAAATACCAATTTGAAAAGGATTCTAGTGCAAAAGTAAATTTACGTGTTATTTGTATAATTCGGTGAAACGATTATTTCCGTTTATATGGGGTCAGCATATGCCAGTCTTTTTTTCACTTCTGCGTGCGACCGCGGGCGAAACTCGTTTTTGTCGCGACTCGTCTGCATTATGCTCGAATACGGATACAATGACAGACGAAACGAGTCGTTGAGATAATTGTCAGTTGAATCTCGGGTTGAATGACTTCTCCCACGAAAGAGGACGCCGTTGCCAATGCGCGTCCGGCGCATTCAGAAGGCTAAAAAATTATACGTGACTTTAGTATAGGAAGAGTTATGAGAGATTCTTTTAACCCACGTCATAATTTACACAGTAAATAAAAATCAGATGAATATTAAGAATGTATGAAGTGATGTGTCTAATGATGAAATTGTGCTTATCATATTATTACATGCTTATCTAGCAAAAAACAATATCAATAAATTTTTGAATCTTTAAATTAAGTGATACAATTTAGAATGATAAAATAAAATGAAAGATTCGATTAACAAACGAAAGAATTATACTATGTCGGATTTGTTAAATCTATACAAATTTCAGCAACTTCAATCAAATATTCCATTTTTTAGAGACTAATGTTAATGCACTAGATTGATTTTTTGCGAGTTGAATTTATATATTTGTGGCAAATAAGAAAATTGTATCAATTTGCTAAAATGAGAATCCTTGTTGTACACCTGATATTATTTGTAATAGCAATTTCGTTATCCTTGTAATTATATAAAGGTTTTATTTTATGATTAATTTAGGAAAACAGCTAATCTAAAAATCTTTATATTTGATATGCGTACATACTTTTTAATTCTAATTAAATACAAGGAATATTTAAATATCGAAACTGAAATTTTATGATCATTGTTGCAAAAATATTTAATGCTCCATGAATGTTTAGCTAGGAATTCTATTAATGTTATGGGAAGTAAAAAAAGTTAACGTGAGTTAGTTTATGTGAGTTAAAGTTAAAAATTTCCAATATCGTTTTCGATTTTATCTGCAATGCTTGCTGTGGAGGTTATCGATATCGCATTTTTAGGAATCCATAACTGAAAGGAAGCTACGATAGTTCTGGTATACTTCCTATACCTACAAGCCAGGAGCAAATTGCCATATTGAGCAGTTGAAAAGCTCGACGAGTCGCGAAGCTTCATTTCCGTTCGAAGTTCCCCATCGGCGATTATGAGCTGCGAATTCTCGAATCATCCGAACACGAACGTTTGCGACCGAGACGTTGACCTCCGTAATTGCAATCGCGAATTTCATGTGCAGGTGCAGGTGCGTGCTCTGCCTCCAACATCGAGGACGTTTAATACCCTCGGCGGATAATTTCGCAACCAAGAAAAAACCACGACGCGATGCGGGAAAGCGCGCGCACGCAGAAATTCTTTTGCAGAAATGCGGCAAGAAAAATAAAGCTCAACTATCCCGGACGCACCGAACCATCGGCACGCGATATATAAATGTAAATGAGTGGTGCTTTCGTGGTATGTGCAATTAAGAGATTATGAAATTCTTCCTTGTCGGAACATCCTTCTCCTTCACTGTACTGTCGTCTCTCCTCCCCCCCTCCCTCCCCTCTCCACCCGTCGACTCTCTCTCATCTCCCTCCTACTCTGAGTTTTCCGGTTTATGATTTATGATCCGTAAACGTGTGATGAAATTATATAATTATTTCGACGCTTGTTGAATTTCGAATCACGTTTGCACGAAGTGAAAACTGTCAATTATCAAGTGGTTAACACAGCGAAACAAACGGCATGATTAATGCTTATAAATTGAAAAAGTGTAAGCTTACACTTTGTATGTTTTTTGCATGATTTTTCACAAAGCTTACTTTCCATTATTGGAAATTTAAGTAAAAAATATAAAAGAATTGTGTATAATTTTTCCGACAAAATCGAGATTACAATTTATTAATTTTTGTTAATTGCTACTTTTTGATAGATTTTATTTTTTATTATTATTTTACGAGAAAATACCAAACGGATCTGGAATGGCATAAAAACTCGTTTTACCGTAACATCCACATATTTCTATCGATTATATGTTTCGGCTTGCCTCCCCTCTCTCTCTCTCTCTCTCTCTCTCTTCTAGAAGATAAAAATATAAACAGAGGCAGAGGTACCTAGCGGATCGGAAAAATCTGATGGCAAGAGAGCGTGAAAAATGAAAAATAAATAACATCTTTTCACAAGGGTATTGTTACAGAGGTTGAGGCGCCGCTTCAAAAGGGTTTGGCAGATACCAATCAATACCATGAAATATAATCTATACACCACTTGATATATTCGTGTAGAGCATCGCACAATTATTATTCGTTTACACAGACTCGAAACAGTTATATCGATGCTCAGTAACATTATACTCTGCTTTTGTACATGTCAAAAAATATTTTTATATATGTTAAATATATTTAACAATTTTTTTTAGAAAATTATGTGAATAAAGAAGCATGAAGTTCAATCAGTATCTTGGATACATGGCTTTATGTAAGTGCTTCTCAGCGCGTTCCACAGGAAATTAAATGACAACGGTCGGACCGTGTCGCGCATTTTTACAAAATCCACCTCCGTTCTTTCTCATAGCGGAATACCCCTACCTTTCCTCTCCTGCAATAGTAAACTCGAACGCGAAGGAGACAGAAACGTCAAAAATACGTGGAAAATGGAACTCTGCAAGCTATTCTTTTTATAAAGCCATACGCGCGCGTATGGTGTGCCTCGAGACAATGCTCGGAATAAATCCGATCGGAATCGATTTGGTGATAGAAGGTCTGCCATTATATGCGTGTAGCTCGGAGCTATCTCCGACACACGGATGCAACTATTGGCAGCTACAAGGCTATTGATTACCGATCATGTGTGTGAGCGGTGCGTATGGCTGATCTTATTTGACCCGCGTTACATTTCGAATCAGTCAAAAAGACTAACACGTGTATATTCAATATGATATCGATAGTGTCGCTTTAAGCTATCCGCTACCATCGGGATCACTCGGATAGTTAACATGTTGATATTTAGTTGCGTTAGAGTACTATCATTAAATTCGCGGGAATTTCAGAGATCTGCAATGCTGAAACGTGATATTCGCACGAACTTTGTGAGAAGAGCATTTCGCTACGTTTTTTTTGTATATATATATATATATATA
>NW_017259586.1:1937996-1956176 GCF_001594045.1 Atta colombica
ACGAAAATTTTAATGTAAAATTTATTAAATATATTTTTACATATTAATTCGCATATACAATTAGCGCAAAATGCAGAGAAATTTTTATAAAAAGTACATAAAAAGATGTAAAAAATAAACCTTAATTAACAATTTTATATCGGTATATGTTATTTTAATATAAACAAAAGAATTTCTCGTATTTCTGATTTTGGAAGCTAAATTCGGTTATATGAATACTTTTTGTGCACTCAAATAATATGTTTTTCTATTCTATTATTTTAAAATAATATATTTTAATATAAGAAAAAAGGCTCAAATAATTTATAAAATTAATAATAAGTATAGGGCCAATAAGTACGAGCCAAGCCAGGTCTTACAATTAATGCTATGTTATTAAAAAAACAAGTTATTAAACATTTATGTTTAATAAACATAAATGTTTATTTCAACAAACATTTCAATCCCAATTGGATCATTCTCAATGTTAAACTTGATGCAATTATTGTAATAAACTTATGTTTTTTTAATAACATAACATTAAGACTTGGTTCGTAACACTACTCTTGTTATTAATTTTAGAATATATTTTAATTATTACGCACTCATATATTTTTAGATAAAAGAATTTTGCGAAATATACAATTTATTTTATTTTTTGTTAAAAAATTGCCAATTAATGTTTACTTTTTAAAAGTAAATTTTTTTTTAAAGCTATTTCTTCTGTGAACACTTTTTGCACTCACTGTAAAAACTTAAATTTGAAATTTCTTATTTTTTATTGACAATACAACTGTTAATATTAGGGAATTTCGAATAATATGTTTTGAATATGATAAGGTTAATACCGCTTCAATTTGTGTACGCGAGAAATAATAACTAATACATGATAATCTCTAGATGAAAATTGCCGCGTCACGTTGCGATTATCGCGTACAGAACGTTGCATTTTAATGTGTTTATTGCATTTAAAATATTGTCAGATTTATTGAAAAATATAATAAATGCCAAATGTATATCGCTGAGCATCCATCATTTTTCCATCAAATTGCACTTTTTCTGTTTCAGAGTTACCACAAAGGAATATCAAAAGACCACCGTAATCGATTATTTTCACGTTTAAACGGATTAATTGTATTTAATATCATTTACGTTATTACATTCTTATAATATTATAATATTATAACATAAATAAGGCCGAGCTCGCTCCTTTTCCGAGAATTTTCTCATACATTCTCCTTTAAACAATATTTCGCTTAGTATCGTCTCGTCTATCACAAAGATTAGTCAAAATTTCACACACTTCTCTTTGGTTGATCATATGAATGCGTTATTCTCGCAAACGAATATCGAGAACGACGGATTATCTGACCAATATTGTATCGTGTCTATTAATAATCTATTAATATTCGTCATTTAATAATGACTGGTGATGACGATGATTATGTGATACTCATGTTATATTTAATGTATGCGTGAACATCACATTTAACGGAAACAATACTCAATTGATATGAATATGAAACAGTCATATTTGACTTATCATATTTATGTAGTTATGAATTAAAACTGCGGAACCAATGACGCAACAGAATCAGCAATAAAGATACCTTTCGTGTTTGTCGATAAATTATTTATGGTATTAAAACACAGATTTATAAGGGAAAGAAAACAGCGGATTTTCGAGATTGATGCCATGAGTAATGTGCACTACGCTTTAAATCATATCACGGTATAAAAGTTCTGTATGGAAAAAAAACGGTTTTTGCTGTACTGAAAAAAGTGTCTAGTTATAGCTATCAAATATTGAGTAAAATAATTTCAACTAAATGTTAAGGTAGTATAATCAAATATAATTTTACTTTTACAAATATTTAGTAAGTATTATTATTGGTTTAATACTTACTAAACTTTGTAAAGATAAAATTGTTTATTTATATTACCAACATTTAGTTAAAATTATTTCACTTAATATTTAGTGGTTATATAACTTATAGATTCTTTTTTGTGATTCAGTGTGAAATGTCTAATGATTAGTCAAATACAAATCTAAAAAATAATTTTATGGGACTATCGGTAATTATAAAATATTTATAATATTAATTGCTTATTATGCTTGAGTTTCCTACGTAATTATTTTCAATAAAATTATTTTCAAATCTGTTAGTTAAATTTTTGGATATTTGAATAAAAATCATTTCAATGAAAATCATTCATTTCATAGCTTTATGTGATTTATTTGTATTTACATTTATTAAATTTTAAGATCTTAATAGGTTTTCTAATAATTTTAATAAGTTGCTACCTTTAAATCTTAAGCTGTAAGAAATTGATCAGTCGAATATTAGAAGAATATGATTGGTTACTTTCTTACTTAAAGCTTAAGACTTAAAGCTTAAGACTTAAAGATTAGATAACGGCCGAGATAACGACTTATTGCAACCTATAAAAAAAAAAGTTATCAGTACTAAATATCGTATAAACATATAATCGTGTAATATCGGAAATATCAAGCAACCAGCACATTATGTTTGATATTATTTATGTAGTGTGATAATTCTATTATACTGAACTCCGCGCGATCGTAGTATCACTTGCATTTTGGACTTTTTATACTTAGATTGATTATACATATGAGGATAATTACGATTACAATATTTATTTCAGTAATATAAATTTCATAATTGTAGATTAATCAACAGTTATTACTAATATTATAATCACATGTAGTATCAAATGTAAAGATAAATAACAGACTTTTGTATTATATAGTATAGGTATAGTTGCTAACATGAATGTAAAATAATTTCCTGAAATAAATCTTGTTACGACTATAATATTCTTATTATGATATTATTTCTTGGCAGCTGTTTTAAAATTTTGTATAATATTTGTATTGTTGGTAAGATATTACGCGAATAAATAATTATTGAAAGGAGCGAGCGAAGCATTACGTGTAAATAAAAATCGTATTGAGAATAAAATCTCGCGATTAATCATTTTACATGTAAATTAATAATTGATCGAAGTTTTAATTTATTATCCGCGAGTGAATGTAAAATTTGGACGAATTTACTATGGAGAAAGGAACTGTAAACATCATCTCAAGTGAGTAAACTCGATGATTGTTGATTTGTTTATTTGTGGTTCATTAATTCGCACGTTTTAAGAATTTTATTATTTTCGTTACATTTTCTGATAGATAACAAAATTACAGTTATTGGTCTAATCTAAAAATAACATATTAATAAGACGATTATATATTTTTATATCAAAGAAATTTATTATATTTATCTTGTTGAAAATATTATTTAGGAAACTAATTATGATCATAAATTATGAGATATATCATGGAATAATTAACAGAGTATTTTCATTAAATTTCCCTTTGATGAAGTATGATATACATAATAGTATCAAAGCTTTATTTGAAGAAAGGCGAGTAGAATATTCATTAGGGAATAATGAAATTTGAATTCGAGAGCGATATCACTTTTATCTTTTCCTGAGCTTTTTACCCAATAACCCCTATACAACGAGTTGTGTACACGGCCTGTCATTACGAATTACAGAGCAGTTACGAGAAAGAGTCGCGCCCGCGGACACACGGGCGGCAATTAAAGGCGTAAAAGCATTCTACTGGATAGCACGTCACGCACGCATGCTAATTACACTAATGAATATTTATTCAATCGCTGCGTGTAACCTCAGCCAGGCCACGTCACAAAGAGCCGCGGTCGCATAACGTCCGACACGGATATAACATATGCCGTGTATGCCCGCACACGTCCCAGGCATACACCGTGTTGTGTGGCTCAATTCTCGCGTAGCGTTTGTGATATAATACCGCGCCGAGACCTTCCTTGATGCTGTTCACCAAGTTCGTCGTCACGCGTGTCTAATTGCGACATTCAGCGTCAAAAACCGTATTACCGCGGATATTTCCCTTGGAGAATTACACGTAAATATCTCTGATTACAGTTGGCGAGATCCTACGGGTGACAAGTGAACAGTTTACGTTGGCACATCCGGCACGCGTTGTAGATAGCGAAATTTCGCGAAATATCAAATCTACTTTTGCTGCAACGCGCGAACATTTTTAAGCGTATATTTACATAAAAATAACTTTTTAGATAACTGTTTTTATTTGCGTTTCCTTTTTTATGCGATAATTTATGATTTGTGCAATATATTTTCCTTTTTTGTACGATAATTTAATATTTGCATAATTTATAATAATTATTATAAACAAAAATCTGATGGTTGTAAGCTGTTTTTTTTACATGCAAACGTATATATGTTTGTATTAACTTATTTTGAACATATATAGTAAGCTTCTAAAAGAGATATACATTATATCTACGAAAAGCGGAGTTTTCAACTAAAGCCATGTCCCCCTGTGCAGCATGCGGTAGAAAAAAAGATTTATAATTTTACACCGAGTAAATATGATCTCGCGAAACATATGCGCTAGTGAGAATGGATAGAAAAAAAAATTTCGTGAGCACGAGAGCGCGAGAAATGGTTTAGGATGTTCGCTCCGGGAAATTGTTTATCTTGATATAATAGCCACGGTTTTCGCGCAGAAACCTGAACGTAGCCAAACATTAAGACATTATAAAGGTCCCGACATCATAAAATGTTCGTAGCGCCAACTGCCGCTTGATAAAACAAAGTACAACTCGTGGAAAGTTTACTGGATGGATGGTCATGCTCGCAGCAGAGCTACCAAGTTTATGAGAATAGCAACGTTCATATACACGGTATTTGGTATATTTTTATACGCTCTCGTAATGCAGAACAACATCGCGCATGATAAATGATAAATAATTAAGAGATTTTGAGACAAAAATTAATTTACTTTCAACTTGAATATGATATTAAACGTGTTAATTGATTTTTAAAAATTCTCTCATGTTGCTAATTACAAATTTCTGACACAATGAAAACATAAAATTCAAAACAACAAATTTAATATGATTGATTATTGAACTGTTTTTATTTCCATAAAAGTAGTAATAAAAACAAAAATATTTGGTAAAACATCACGTATCTCCGATGACAATATCGTAAAAAATATTTTATACATTTTCTTAATAATGAATCTTTCTCACATATCACTTATATTTTCAATATAATATATACATGAATTATATAGATTCCATATTTTTTATAAATATTATATTTTAAATAATAATTCTAAAATTATTATCCGATTAAATCTGAGATTCTATCACTTTTATTATTATTATTATTATTATTATTATTATTATTATTATTATGTCACTATTTATTTGCTTTCGTATTTTGCGAATTGCACGTGTCGCACATGTGAAAAAGTTTCGTCGCTCGTAGTCAGTTTACTCGCGCATATCCGTTACTCTCGGGAATTTTAATTCCTGAAAATTACGGCGTCCTGTGTGCAAGCCTGCATTAAAAGATAATAGGCGAACGCGCTATAGTCGAGTAATTTTCGTAAATACCTTCTCTACGTCGTAAAACGCCGGGGAGCACGTCGTGCGTCGAAACAAAATGCAAATCCAGGAAAATTGAATAGACGAATAGTCGAACTCGGAGGAGTTCTCTCGTGAGTTAGTTTGCGAAAATTTCCGCTGAACAATCATTCGCAATTATTAACATCAGTATCAGTATTACTTGGCAACTATTAATTATTATAAAAACAATTATTATAAAAAATTTTTTAATATTATTTTATAACATTATTAAACAATTTTTTTATTCTTACTAAAAATTTTTATTACTATATTTTTATTACTATATCTTTCGTGAAATGAATAAATTTTCAATTTAAAATTAATATGCAAAGGATAGTTTAAAATGATATATAGAATTTTATAATGTAAAATAAAAAAATGTAAAAATTTTGTCTTTTCCGTGAATGAAATCAAGCGAGATATCAGATTTCCGTTGCTAAGCATAAAACTCGTAATGGTTGAGCATTATCAACTTCGATATCCAAGCAGTCGAAGAGCGCGTGCAAGGTTCCAACACTCATGAGAGAAAGTCTAATCCATGCACTCCGGAATTAATTAGCGGAGTTCTGATAAAGCAAGCAAAACGGTCGGAAACTCTGCCTTGTCGCGCTTAAAGCAACTCAAAAAGTCCGCCGTATGTAGTCTGCGGTTTTCAGTCCCATTACTCTGCTCACCACCGTTTTTAATTTGGGTTACCCGACTTATTCGAGTGAATGCGCCGAGAAAAATTTCCGTAGCTCTCGCTGTCATTGACGCTACAATCGAGACTGCAGTCGAAACGTGGCAAAATTAAAATATTTTTAAATATGTAAGTAATAAATGGGTTAGGCATCCTTTTTGCTAATTATTTTTGTAAGATATACATTAGTTTTAATTTGAATAAATGACTAAAAAATTATGTATTTTATCTATGAAGATTATGTAAGAAATAGAAGTAGATAATGTGATAAAACAACATACAATGGATTATAAAGATGAACAAAATAACGAATTAATTTGAGATTACTGAGATTTATTAAAGCTATTTTATGTATTTTTTTATTCTTGATAGAATCTCATTATTTAAAATTGACACAAATTTTATAAATTGCTGTATTTTTATACATAATAACAATTTACTGTCGCGATATAGATATATAATAGATATAGATTTTTATGAGAATCTGTTTAAGAATCCCGTCTACTCACTGCAGCCATCTGGGACTCAAAAAAGGGAGAAAGAACATAAAGAAAATTCTTGCAAATTATATTAAAATATGATTGTGAATATTTTTTAATAAAACAACATTTACAATCGATAATATAGATTTGTAAAATATATCAAAAATTTTCTTTGTATTCCGTTAATCAATAAATAACATATATTTAAAATTGAATTAGAGATAAATATGATTTAATTTTATTTCCGAAAAAATAGAGTTTTCATTATATATATTTTATAGATGTATTCTATTAAATGCAAATATTATTTTATTAAAAAGTATTTTCATTTTCATATATTTTGCTAGAATTTTTATTATTATATTTTTCTCACTTCTGACAACATCAATGTGAAAATCCGTGATGACTAGTTATAAAGTTTTAAAAGAATAAAATTTGATTATTCCATGGAACAAGAAATGATCCTAATATGTTCGATATTTTCGCGTGTATATCTCTGTTTTGACGAAAAACAGTGAGGAGCTTAGAGTTTCGTCTGCTATATTTTGCACAGAGCGAGCATAAAATGCTCGAGATCCGGGATGCATGCATAAATGTAACGCGTCGTATGCACGAAATGCGCGCGCGATGTCACGAAAGTAAGGAAAATAGAAGCGCTATTCGGCAGACATGCTCGTAAAATTGGCATGAAGATGCCGCGACGGCGACGTGGCCCGGGACGAGGATAGCCATCCGTTTCCGGTTCGCGAGAGAAATACAATACTTCCGAGGATTTGCATAACGTTACGTGAAACCGCCGCAAAATTATCTCAACTCATGCTTCTTACTCTTTATAAATTTACAAATGGATTTTTAACTTCCTCTCTCTACTCTTTCTCTCTCTCATTATTGTTGACATTTAATAACACGGGAAATTATTTATAATGAGTATTATTGACTGCCACTTAATGTTTTTCTAGAGACATTCTCTTATAAGTTTATTAAGTAGAATTAATCCCCTCAGGTTACTTTAAAATATCTATAACATAATTACTGATATCAGGTCAGTATGACCTCTATTAAATTTATGTCAATTATCCCTTTAGTGTCATACTACAGGAACGATACACTTGGGATACTCAACTCAATTTGAATGCTTATAACTTTCATAAAAATGAACATATTATAAACAAATTTTTCAATCGTCGAAATTCCAAACATAAAAAAAAACATAATAAATATAAAAATATATATCAAACGAGTGCATGTATCTTATTTATAAATAAGTTATAAGCATTAGAAGAACATTGGAAAAAAATTCCATACCCAGAGTGGCACTGAAGAGTTAAAAGACTCTAATTAATTTCAAGGAATCAAAATGATAAAAAGAAAATGAATACTAAGTACATTTTAATAAGATTGATCTAAATTTTCAAATGATAACATAAAGAAACTTAAATTGTTTGACATTTTTGATAAAAAGATTTATAATTGAATGGCTCCAATAGATCCACCATCAGCTTCGGAGAGATAAGAGTCATATATATGTTTTAAGTGATGCATTGTTCTTCGATATTTAGTTTATTTCTATCCATTTCTGCCAATTTCAATGTATATAATATATATTAGCTTTAATCTCAGTTCAATTTATTCCTCATCTTTTCCTAATTCTTAGACTAGAAAAAGATGAAGAGTTAATTGAAAATTAAAATTAAATATTGATAGAAATGTGAAAATTAGATCAATTTCAACATGATTTTTTGTTTTAGACATATTCCATGTATACAAATATTTATTAATCGGGAACACATCGTCATCATTGTAATTCTTACACGAGTCAATGAATAGAAACATAGATAATGGATTAACGCCAAGCCGTAGATTCTGTTATAATCTTGCTGTAGGTCTTTGGTATAACTACCATTCGATGCCATATACAGCAGAATGGTCCTCCAATTAAGATAATTAATGATCGCGATATTATGCGTATTTGGACGGCCTCGCGATTGGTTTAATTCTCTGTCAACTACAAATGAATCAAACTGATTCATAGTTTCATGTAATTATCAATCAAAGTAGCGCACATGTCCATAATGTTACTTTTAGATTATGCTTTTGAAACATTAGTTGGAAATAATTACAACAATTTCAATTCAAAATTGATGCTATAAAATTGTAACTTTCTTTTTTGTCTTCTTGGTCTCTTACTCCTTCTGCTTCTTCTGCTTCTCTACTCTCTTCTATTTCTTTTGCTTCTTCTTCCTTATTCTTACAAAATATATATTGCAATACGCGCGTTATTGGTTGCGAGCCGCGTTTTCTTTTCAGGTATCTAACTGCAATGCAATTCGACACTCCGATACAACAGCTCTGGCAAGACTGCAAGAGAACATGGGCTTTCTTTTCTCGAGCGCCGAGCACGAGGAACAAATTATCTCCGCCTCGTTTCCCATGTCGTACGCAGCTTTGTTGCGCGTAGGAAGGAGAGTCTCCGCGAATTTCGGTATAAAAATAACGGGCGCGTGCCGCATTATTTTACCTTGCGAGCGATCGTGCCGACCGAGGACGCATCGTGCATTGTAATGCGTACGGACTCTCGTCCTCGCAAATTGCAGTCGAGTAATATCTATGTCTGGACGTGACCGCAAAAGCAGATTCGTGTCTCTTCTCATGAACTCAGTAATTATATCTACTCGCTGCGAAAAATCTCTGATTGCGCGGTCGCTTCACTAATTAGCTAGGAAATAAAATTCCAACGGTCACGTTTGCATTTTCCTGTCTTCGCTCTTTTGCTCTACATAGATTGATTCTGTTATCAAGTTTTTGTGAGGCGCACGTACCCACACATACGTTAACTTTAATTAGATTTTAGAAATCTGCTGACGTTTAAAAACAGCTGAAATTATTTTATAATAAATTAAGAATTAAAATTACTACAATTATCAATACTATTTTCGAATATATTTTTTATAATTTTTTTTTTAATGTTTAAAAGAATTAAAAACTATAAGAAAATTCTTTATTTAATTATGATCTGAAAAACCAAAGAAGTAATTTTAACAAATGCAAAATAATACAATACGTACGTATATATACACTAACATTGTAGGACTGATTTGAGATGTAAATAGGATATGAATAGATAATAAGGACAAATAATTGCACGTCCTGTGAAATAATTATATAGCGGACTTGAAATTATCTTGTCGCTATATTTTAGCAATTAGAGATTTCATCTTTCTCGTTAAATGAGCAATTTTGTTTTGATTTCGAAAAGCGATCTTTTGGGAAGAAATAAAAAGGGAGAATGGTATTTATTTCCAATTATCGTAGATACATATTTCTCGTTAACAACTTTGAAAAGGATGATCTATATCTCCTTTATAGATTAGATCTTGTTACGCTTGATGCGCTACCCGAATTACTTTAATACACAGTCGTAGTCGTCTATAATACAATCCCCTAACGATTTATTTGGCTACCGATACCGTACAATCGAGAGGCGACCAAAAGGAATCGATGAAACTACATAAAGTAACTCATCGACCATAAATGGCTAATAGAAATAGAGGTCGACGGCGTTGTGGGACCACTGAGCTTGGACGGAGGACGCCCTGAAAAAAGTACAGAAATAGATATTGGTCTGATCATTCGTCGTTCCGAAGGAAATTGTCCCATCAGGAGATTGAAAAGGGGATCGGGAATAAAGCTCCTTCAATGTATCGACTCGGCAATGATCAGAGCGGGATGCGATAAAGGGTAATATTTCCCGGTCGTAACAATAGCCGAACTTCCCTTCCTTTTTTCTGACTCGTAACTTTTTTCTCGAGATAACATTTTCCCAGACGTCTTTTTCTTATTGAGATTGACGCCACTTTTAGTGCGTTGAATGCGGATTTCTCGACTGACTTCGTGAAAACTTAATTTTTACGCACTGGTAATCGACAATTATCATTTCACCGCCGGTTTTAACGCAGAAAGATCATAATTTGGTTTTCTTCAGCGAGATTAACATCCCTCAGTTTCGATGAAATTAATAGTACGCTGCGTACCTCTCGCAAAGAAATAAATGGCCCGAGGATATTTACGCAACCATCGCGCGCTAAATCGGGTGCAGCGCCGTCACTTTCTCCGTGTGTCTTCGATGCCTTCAGCTTCCTTCTCTCTTTCGTCTTTTTCCTTCTTTTTTAATTTAGTTCTCGTACAGAATTTCTCATGTTTCCTTTGCTGTACGAGAAAGATAGAAATCGGCTCGTCCTTCCTCTTGTCTTGTTTCGCTCTATCGATCCAAGAGCGAAAGCCTGCAGTTATCTTTCACCCTCTTGCCTCAAGCTAGAGCGTAATTAAACCAGAAATAAGGGGTCAGGATCTGCCTTTAGCGGATCCAAACATTGACTTGAATGTGCACGTATATTACAGCGAGTAATAACAATGATTAGGATCTTAGCCGCAGGAATTTAAAATCCCAAACTTTCATGAATTGCAATTGTTTGATATTTCATCTCGTTAATATTGCGACAATAATTTTTATGTATCAAGATATCCAAAAAGCTTACATAAGGTAGCATATATATATATATATATATATCATTATTAATATACGTATTATGTTTCAGAAAATAATCCGCATAGATTTGTGAATTTTAGTTCTTGTTCCAAGTAGATATATCTACAAATTGGAAACAATGATTTTGCCGAAGTATCTAAAAATTTAGATAGATAAAGATCTAAAGAAAATAATTTTTTGTTGGACTATCAAAATAATTATGTAAAGAATTCAAGTTTGATGAATAATATTACAAAAAAGTTTTGATATTCTTAAGAAAGATTTATTCATAAGAAAGATTTTCTTTCAATGTGAATATCTTGCATGATGAAAACGTTGTTCACAATTCGAACGCTCGACTCGATAATGAAAAACAATCTTTTTTAATTCAATACCGATTAAATGATAATTGTCAATGTTCTTCGATTCTGCGATACATCGAATTTACCAAATTGATGTACATCTTCGAATAATATAGGACACAATCTTCGTAATGATCTTGCGGCTAACTAATTGTTCTTTTATTATTATTTTATGTATTGAAGAGGACTCGAAACAAAGGTCGAAATGTTTACCTCTGTTGATTAATAAAGATTTAATTATATCACACACCAATATTCTGTGTTGGTCCATATTAGCATTTACATGTCACTAAATTTTTAGATACCACACCAATTAATTAATTTGATAACAATAATACTACTTATGTGTATATGTGCAATTAGATCGTGTAACTTTTTAAATCTTATGTATAGAGATTTCATTTTCTGTTACTAAATTTCTCAGAATAGATGTATCTTTCTTTTCGTGAAAAACAGATATCTTCAGGTTGATGTAGCTGATCTTTCACATTGGTTCAATTATAAAATAAAGCGGGTGAAGTCATAATTAGAACGAGTCGCGGTCTGCATTTCCCGTTCGTTGCTCGTTATTTTTAGGGCGGCGCGTGGAATCCCCGGCGAATTTCCCCGGTGCGCAAATTGCTTCCGGCGCATTTCGTCTGTCAGAGAGGGCCATTTGTCACCGCGTGGATTCTGGATGCGCGACGCGCATAAGCCAGCCGCCGCGCTAATAATGACGGCACAACGTCGGCTAACTACAAGCTCATCGCCACGCGCATTCATGAAGCAATATACATGCATTTACTCGGTCGCCACACCACTCTGTCTGCGTCTGGTCTCGCCGCGACGCGACGCGACACGTCGACGAGCTGTCCTGGTTATTTCGCGCATGCACACAAGACTGTTTATCCATTAAGGGATGCTCTTACAGGATCAATATTATTACACCATAATTGTATATTATTATCACAATGTGATAAAACTATCGATCGGTTGAAGAAATTATTAAATTATTTAAAGTGACAATATAAAATTAAGAAACGCTGACGCATTCGCTACTTATTAACTTTTTGTTTGGATCTTTTTCTATTCAGCCCAAGTTATTTTTACAGTTTTAGGTTTGTAAAAAATATGGTAAAATTAAGAGTTACTTTTTAACATTTCCATTATATTATTAAAATAGTTTTCTCGATTATTTTAAGATAAGGAATTGAACTTCTTTACTTCGGAGAAATTTGAGAGTGAAATTTCGTTTATGTGCTAAAAAAAGATCTGGATTGCAGATAAAGAATTAAAAGAAAAAAATATGACTAAAAGTATATTACTCGATTTCGCTTGAAATTAAAGCATTTGCTTTTACAGTAATTTATAGCTCTCACAGTGAAAAATGTCTCGTTTTATTTACGTTCGATTCAGTTTTGAATTATATTGAAGATTAATATATTGTATCTTGTCTATGTAATTACATATATTTCTGTTACAGATAATAATTATTCAAGAAGTAGTATTTACAAAATTTTAAATTCTCAAAAATATTTTTTCTTTTTTTAATCAAGTAGTAGCGTTATAATTATAAATAATTATTCATTTAGCACATATTTTATTGATTTAATGAATTTAATTAGAATTTAATTGATTTAATTAGAATTTTGTTAAATTGATCGATTGAGATACAATTGATAATGAGATAAATTATAGAAGCACAAAGATCTAGGGTCTATGAATGCCATGAAATATATCCTGCATGCACTTGTTAAATGCACTCTCCTATCCTTTATCCAGCTTCTATGACCGAACAATGAACGTTACCGTGTCAACTTGGAATTAATACATTCAAATTAACCATTGTTACCACTAAAGTCGAAGTAATAGCATTGCAAATGGTGTCTCACTTCATTCTCATTCTCTCTCTCTCTCTCTCTCTCTCTCTCTCTCTCTCTCTCTCTTTCTCTCTTTCTCTTCGATGTCTCGGATCGAAACGATCGAAACAATGCGTTACAAAGACATTATTGCTAGGGAAATGCCGCCTTCACGTAGCGATTTTACTCGCGCATATTGCTTCCAGCGTTCATGCGTACGTACGTTGCATGGAATTACAATACTTAATTACGAAACGCAAAATGTAAGCTCACAAAATGTTCATGTACTGAAAATTTTACCTCCTTTGTCTTCACATACTGAAGGCTTTATGAATATAATAGAATCTGGCCACAAACAATTGTCAAAATGAGTAAAACAAGAGTATATATATATATATATTATTTCTTTTTATATGTGCTATCTCACTCTAGTTTCTATTAGCTTATTCTAGAAGTTAACAGAAATAAGCCTAATCAAAAAAGTATTTTATTTCATGTATTTGATAGATACAGAGATATCAGAGTCATCAGATATCTATTATAAAGTCTCTAGTCTCTGCTATCCTCATCTTTTTCTATTTTTTAACTTTCTAAGCAACAAATAGTGGGGGGTTTGGGAACAGGAATATAGGAATAGAACTCTTATTCGTATAAAGAATTGAAAAGTAGATGTCATATACAAGGTGAGCAAAAAGTCCCGGATTCCTTTATTCTTGAAAAATAAATATTTCTAAAAAAAAGTTTCTTTCAAAAGTTGTAGATTTGTAAGTGATCTTGGATATGATTGTCAAGATTATGTAAAAATTATCTTGAACTTTTTAAAGAGAAACTCTAATTTTTTATTGCATATTCTTATAATTAATCTCGAAAATTTTTCAAAATATTATAGTGAAGTCTTTTTAATCAGTACTTTTCAAATTATATGAGGCTTGAAAGTACCACCAGTATTAGAACTACCTAACGAATATTGCGTGGAAGTTGGATCGGATTTATACAATATCTAACTTTTTTTCAGAAATACTTATTTTTCAAAATATTTAAGTCTAAGACTTTTTGTATATTCTACATAAATACAGTGAAAAGAAATTAGAGAAAGAAGAAGGAAAATGTGAAATAATGAAGGCCGAAGGGAGAAGTTGCGAATGAAGAAGAGAACATACAAGCTTTTATTTCCAAATGCGTCCTATATTGCTAGAAAACAATACCACTGCGTACAAATTCCACGGTGTATAAAGCTATCATTGCAGCAAAGTGGCTTTACTTGCGCGATATCCGTCGCCGTATCTTCTCGTAGCCGTCAGTGAAACAAAAGGATAGATACAAAGCTGAGAAAAAAGAGAATCCGAGGAAGAAAACGGAAGCGCCTTGACGCACTATAAGAACGGACGGGTTTACCTGTCGCGTCGTCGTTGTCGTCGTCATCGTCGAGCGGAAAAAAATGCGGCTGGCAGATTGAGGAGGGAAAGAGAAAGATGCGATTTGCGCGAATATGTCACTTGAATATCGCGTAATGCGTTCGCAAAATGCTGGAAATATTGTGCGAACGCGCCTTCGACACCCCCGGGAACTGTCGTTTACATAAATAGCTTGCGCTCGCCTGCTAGATTCCGCGTGCGGTCGCCTTATGTGCACGCAAGTTTCTCCATCTCCCTTTCTTCCTCTCTCTCTCTCTCTCTCTCTCTCTCTCTCTTCATCTACCTGGTGTGTACGTGTCTCAATATTTGACGGCGGAGTTTCTGAGCATTTGCCTACCAAATGCGACCAGGCATCTCGCATGCTCAAGATCCTGCGGTCTACATACTGTGCAACGGGCATGATGCCTTCCGGATATGGACCTGCGAAACGATCGTTCGCAAGCCGATGTTGTTTCGTTTACCGTGAAAACGTTCGAAAATATTTTCCTGCGGGTTGCGTCTCGAAAATGACTCTGTTTCTTTATCGGTAATAACGTGAAAATAATAGTTTTTATTTAGATTTTAAGCAGTCTTCCATTATTTAACAAGAAACTGCACTTGGATCTCAGCGAAAGTATACATAAACGGTCGTTTTATCTTTATGTCCAGGTATAAAAAATCTCTATTTTCTTCTGAAATATTCATTAAAAAACACAAGATTATTTCATTTTGTAGAATATTTTTAGAGAGAATTAGTAATAAATATTTTTTCAACTTATTTTTATAGTTAATCTTTAAATATCTTTTTGATATGACATACTCGACTTTATTTTTCCTATGTCTTTTCTATTGTTTATAACTTTTTTATTAATAAAAATTTATTTGGTATCATTATGTTCCTCAATGATATTCCAGTTGAAAAAAGTTGTTTACGATATGTTTATTTTTAAAAATTATAATCGAATTGATTTGAATATATCCAAGTATCTTGTTCCCATAGTATGATATTTAAAGATTAAGTATAATGACGTTAAACATATTTCGCAACTTACATTTACGGTATTTAGTTTGTATTATTATATTAATTATAAGGAGTCCATAAATATTGTATATAATTTAATTTAATTTAATTTAATTTATTAAATTTAAAACGAATTAATAAATAATAAACCCAGGTCAACAAATTAAACGAGCTATAATTAGATGTGACAAAATAAGATTCATTTTTTTCACCGATACATTTCAACTGTACTTAGTCCTTATCAGTCGCAGAAGTGTAATAATATTACTTCATATATCACTTTCGATTTATTATAAATAATTATTATAAATAATCCAAAAGTTTGTCGGAAAATTATAATTGTGAAAAAATAAATCTTATTTTGTCATATCTATAATTATAGCTCGTTTAATTTATTGGTTTTACTATTTAATTTATTAATTTGTTGTAATTATATGAGCAAAAAATTGTTTTTAATTTATGTTAATATTAAATTTAAAGATTAAGATTTTAAGAAATTCTTGTTTGCTCTCTATTTTTGTCAATATTTTTAAATTTTAATCTTGATGATGAACGATTAATTTTAATCGTTATAATTAACTATTTATCTTTTTCTAGTTCTAAAATTAGAAAAAAATGAAGAGCAAGACAAATCAAAGTTAATCTGCAGTAATAAAAATGGACATTTGACTAATAGAAACTTCGTTTTATAATTTTATAAATACATGTGAAAAAAACATGCACGAATTTACATCGTCGAAAAATTGTTTTTCTTACACGACGTACAATTACTTTACTTGGTCTTACATGATGATAGACATTTATGCAATATTCGTTGCAATGTTAGCAAAAGCCTTCGTTGTTATAAACGTCAATTAAATAGCTTGTTGCTTATTACATAAACTCCGGACTTCTAGAGTTCGCCGCGAGGCGCTGCGATGCTTTACGGCGCAAACTACTTTTGACGTACTTTACTGATATTCGCAGCTTACCCTTTTATTGTTGGTCGAAATTCAGTCGAATAGCAGGATACTCGGAAATTTGAAGGGTAAAATATATAGAAGTTCTTTTTCAAGAAAGGCGGCATCAAAGTTTCACTGACTTTAGAAACGCGCGGAGCCGCTGCCTGCACATTACTAGCATAAGTAATGAGAATGAAGTCTCGCGGAAATGTTCCTTCCCACTTTTTACTGTAGCAGTCTTTTTTTTTAGAGAACATCCCTAACAACATGTATTAGAATACATGCAAAACAAGTTTTCTCAAGAAAACTTTTTGGGGCAAATACACGTCGGTAAATGTATGTAAAATTTAATATTCATCCTACACCAAGAAATTATTAAATACTAAACAAAATCTCATAATTATAATTGACATTTTTTAATTTTTTATGATGTAATTACTGAAATATTTTATCGATTGTATAAAATATCTCCAATTTTTCCCCCAACAAACTTATCTTATTAAATGAAGTCTAACTCGCAGAGTAAAGAAGCTCCTTTTCTTCGTTTTGAGCTTCTTTGAAATTAAAATTAAGCTCTTTTTACCTGGTAAATAATAACCTCTTAATTAACTAGTTTAAATATTCGCGGAGAAAAATGCCTTTTCAAGTTGAACGAAGGTATTATCCTATTTCGTTTCTAAACATTTTTTTCCCTGTATATTTCGCGGAGGTCAATAGAGGCAAGTTACGATCGGGTCGTCGATCGACGTCGTAGATACTCGATAAGAGAACGCATGATGACCAAGTGAACACGGAAGAAGCTTCGTCAGGGTTTAGAGGTAGCGAAGAAGGTCAGCGACATCAGCGGTACCGCGACCCTCCTCAATTCTTCCTGTGTGTCTCGCTGACCGTAGAGCTGGCACCTCTCGCCTGTAGAGAAAGAGAGACTGGTCTCTTCATCTTCACGCGGCACGTCCTTAGCCGATGAGTTTCCATTTCCTTAACTACTCATTGCCGCGCTGGAGGATAACCGTGAGCGAGCACGCATTGCAAAGTGGCATATTGGATGGAGGAAGGAATCCCGTATTCTTTCTCTTTTTTTTTTCTTTTCCTCTTCCTTTAGCGACGGGTATCCGGGTTGATTGAAAAATCTAATTCAATTCGTGGCGTGGTGAGTGAGAAGCTCTTCAGTATGCACGGAGTATGCGGAAGCAAGGCGATTACCGTCGTATTATCCACCGGCCGCTTGAATTAACTTTGTTAACTTTATCTGCCAAACGTAATCAACGATTTTGATATTCATATTTTTTTAAAGAATTATTTTACCAAAATATATATTTCAAATTTTTATCTGATAAATTTTTATCTATAAAATAAATTTCTTATTAAATACCGCGTTTCCAAAGCTAAATATTTTTGTTACATGAAGTACTTTTGACATTATATTGATTTTTATTTATACTATACATTATTCCATATCTAGTT
>NW_017259586.1:1956276-1970864 GCF_001594045.1 Atta colombica
TCATATCCTAAAGCATTCAATATTTATTTAAAATTCAATCTCTCGAGGTTGTATAACGTGATCGCTCAAGGGGGCTTGCAAAACGAAATTATTTAATTTCGTGTGGAAGATCAAAAGGTTACGAGTTCCCTTGATATATTTACGTCGGCTGCCGACAAAGCGTATTTCACTCGCAGGATTTTCTTTCCGCGACCGGCGTTTGTAGGCTTTAGCCACACATTCAAACCGTCTGCCGGAGAGTGTACATTACGGCTGTCCCCGAAGTAGTAATGGCTGAACCGGACACGACGTCGTTTGCAAACGTACAGCTTTGAAACTGCTACAAACCACAGTTCTATGAAATTAGGAATGTCCACGACATCCTTCCAAGCTGCGAAACGATGACGTGGTGTCTTACTACGCGCTATATTATCCCGTTTTATTACGCTTATTTCTACGATCTGTGAAACATGCAGCGCTCCACATCCTTTGAAGCGACGAGAGATTCTTTAACTATCTTCACACAAGAATGCATATAAAGTTATGTCTGGATTTTATCATTGTTATTCCAATTAGAGAGTTTAAATTATTTCAAGAATTCTCTGTCTATTAAATACATACATTTGGAAATTAAAGTGCAATGAAAATAAACCGTCAAACAATTTGATATCTTAAAAAAGATTATTGCAGAAACAAAATTGTTCAGAGTTCTTGTTTTACACTTTATACAATTTTTCCTATGATTTCTTTATTTGTTTTAATTTTTTTTTTATTTTAATAATCGTGTACGTTTTCACGTATGTTTCGTCGATTTTAAGATAAAACGCTTTAAACCCTCTGGATGTCGTGCAGCGGGACGTTTAATGCTCGGTATAATCAAACGTGTGTATTTTCACTAGAAACATGCAGGCATGTGCAACTACAATCGCACTATGGCGCGGGAACGGAAATGTAACTAAACAAACGCACGTTCTGGGATCGCGTTAAGTGTTTGCACGGGTAGTTGGACTGTATTATACACGGTTAGGACAAGCACGACACGCGCGTAGTAGTAACGTGAATTCTAGCTACGAGACAAATACTCCTACAATAATGACATCAATATTTTTGTAATGAGGATAATGCAAAATTTGCACCTTGAAATATGCAGCATTTTCAATATTAATAACGAAATTATGAATTAAAAGATTGTGAATTATTTCCTTCATTATCAAATGCAATTTTAAACTGATTCATTAAATATGGTATAGAAACTATTATAATAAAATATTCGTTTTGTTTAATGGACTTACGGAAATTTTATTATCAATGATTTTGATTTAATTTATTTGAATGATATTCAATGGAAATTTTATTGTTGCTAAAGTTAATAGTCAATTGCAAGTTCTTAATTACTCATTTTGATTGATCCAAATTATGTTTCCTTTAATTAAGAGTATGAATAAATAAAATTACATTTTGCACAAACTGAACTAGATAGAAATTACATGTTAAATTCGTAGATATGAAACTGTTTTACTTTACGTAAGTAATTTGCTAATTGCGTCAGAACATTAGCGTCTATTACAAATTAATAATGTAATGGAAAATGATAAAAAATATTAATAAATTATAAAGAATGACGACACTACACATTATTTAAAAGCTAACTGTATTCTTTTATGATGATTAAAGAAATCCATTTTCCACAGAGAGCCAATAAAGAAATCAAGAAAGCGATTAGTTGAAAGCAAGTAACGCTGTTTGTCTGACATTTTAAGAAATCTCTGAAGTCAGATTTAACCGCACTTTGATTGTCGAGGGTTAAACTTAACTTCAGTTTTAACGAAAGGTATAATTCCGCGCACGAAACCGATCGATCCATTTTACACAGAGCTCGCGCAGGCAACGATGGCGCATCCGTTACGAACGCCCGTTAAGGACGTGTTTCCGTTCGCCACGTGGCTCGGTTCAATTTCACCATTTCGCGTCCGTGTCGGCAGCTTTAATTATCGCTGCACGCGAGCCTCTGAGGCGTAAGGTCGGCGGGTGGCAGTCTACGATAAACTGGACCGACTGTCGCTCACCTGTTCAGTTGGCGCTCCGGAATCCGTTCGAGTTAACAAGATTGAGACTGCAGATTGTATTACCGCTAAGTCTCAGTGTTTTCTTCTTGTAACAATAAAGTTATTATCTCTAACAATCGTTACCTTTAACGATATTAATTCTAAACTTGACAATGTGCAACCAATAAAATGCTCATTTGTTTGCATTTTGTGATACAATTTTCTTGCTGCATCTTGAGATCTGTTAATTTGTAGAATGATTTGAAATATAGTACGATTAGGGAGAATTTGTGAAATATAATAAGATGAAATGTTGAAAAATTTGTAGGAACTTGTACAATTGTCGAATAATGAAATGAAGCGTACGAGAATTGAACTTTTTTTTTACAATGAAACTATGAATAATAGTTTCGTTTCATTCGTTGGATCAGATTTGCTTCGTATAGTACATAAAATTCAATATTAACCCAGCGAATGTTCCATTATCTGAAAAATCGATTACCCAAGCAAACACTCGTCTTCCAATAAACTTCTAAAATCGATATCATCTCATCTTGCGCGCGCGTGCGCGTAACAGTTATATGTTTGAATAACAGTAATCCTTGAAAATGTCGATATTTAATAAAAATAGTGAAGCAATTTTCAATACAATTTTAAATAGCAGCGACGTGAAGTATTATTCTTTTTTCTCACGTATGCATATTTGCATAACTAACAAAGAATCGTCAGTCAATAACTATTTTATGAATATATGTACATCTGACCGCATTTATACTGTTATTTATAAATATAAAATGCCGAATCAATTGATTTATTTGAATGTCATAAAAAAACAGATAATTTTCAAGTTATTATTGTGGACAAATATTTACATGGAAAGAACGAATTTGTTGAAATATTTAAAAATGTTTGAAATGAAATATTTAAAAAAATAGTTAGGTATTGATATGAAAATAATTTTGTTAGACTATCAAAATAATTATGTAGGACATCATCATGTTTGAGTTTTCTTCACAATTATTTGATAATCCAACAAAATTATTTTCTGTGTCTACCTAAATTTTTAGATACTTCAGCAAAATCATTCTTTGTATCGATATGAATTGAAATCATTTATAATTTTCAATTTCTTTCAAAAATTCTTTAAATATTTTTGTATTGTTTAAATAGTAATTCAGAATTAAATATAAAAGATTTAAGTTCTTTTGCCAATCCAAAAAGTAGTTCAATCCTGAAAGAATTAAGAGTTGACCACATTATTTTAAACGATTACATATGTATGAAAAAAAGAAGAGGAACGCGCAGCATGTAATAATACCATGTAGTAATCTATAATAACCAACATTGGCCAGCGAATATTAGAGATGAAATCCTATGCTTGATTTACGCTTGAATTTACATTTTAATTGCATTACGTTTGACAGCGGTATTAATTTTATTGAAGCGACCGACCACAGGAATTCCGATATCTTCGACGTGAACCATTGGCTTACGCGCCACCCCCTGTTCGTGTGATAGTGCGCCGTAATAGATCAAAGCGAATCTAACGCAAATTAATTGCTCGTGCGTGACCATGTCCCCCAAAGAATTACTACCGTGACTTGTGAAAGAAGAGACGTGTATACTATATGTACATTGTGGCTTTCGTTACAACGAACACGTCATCGCTGTAGCTCACGTCGACTTCGATAGGATGAAAGTATGATACGTTGCGAGCGAATCGGGAAATACAGAGAAAGATAATGGGGATGCGTATAAAATTTTATCGATATGATCCACGCTAGTAATTAAAACATTTACGTAGACAAGGAGGTGCTCGATGGTATAACGTAGTCGGAAGATAGGCTAGAAACAATCGAATTCGGCGAATACATAAAATGATAAAATATTCATGTTGCGTAAGCGGCACGAATTACGGTTTTCATTTTTTGGCCGACAATCGAAGATATTTATTTTGCTGAAACGTGTCATTAGTGCAATGCGCTTGCAGGAATACTAAATTTTATAATCTTTCAATTTTTTTTATAGCAACTTTTTTATTTTTTATTTTTTTTAGCAAACTCACTGAAAATTTTATGCGCATTTTTTTAGCCCTAAAAGACAATATTAAGTTATATTCATTAAGTTATATTCATTATAAATATATTATATATTCGGATATAAATTGGAATAATAATTAAGAAAAAAATATTCTGTTTTTTTCTCGTTTCTAATGATATTTAAAAGCTTTATTTATCATTACACGTAACAATATTTAATTTAATTCTGACTATGAATGAAATAAATAAAGCGTGAAAACGCATGTTGCTTTATACACGTTGTTCATTATTATAATTAAATTTTAAACTATATAAGAAGCAGTAGCGTGACTTACAGTTTTGATAGTTCTTTTTTTATTTTAATTCATTACGGATCGATATTAGCAAAATGTTATGTACTGCAGTATACAAATTTATTTCACATCACGTAAATAATTAATAGCCGTGTATAAAGCACAGCTACATATAGATATCGCCATCTTTAATAACGGCAATATTATGGATGATGATGTGTATAGACGGAAATAATATTGATTCAAACAGAACATGTTTGCGCGACATACGGACAAGAGAAGTTTGATCGCGGCAACATTATTGTGTTAGTGGCTATACAAAGTAATTACTTTTTATTATCGAAAAGAAGGAGGATTTCCGTCAAGGAAACATGCGATGGTCATAACAGACTGCCCGGAGGAATCGATAATAATGATATCTAACATGTGGTCGATGGTTCCTTTAAGCCTTATGGAAATTTCTTACAAAATAAGCTTGTATTAAATACCTACTCAAACAATTTCGCATGACCTCGGGCTGTCGCTACAAATTGCATGTCAAAGATCCAGATGTGCCCGGATTATACTTTAATGTGGCTATTATATATTCCATAGTCCGGTAAAGCGACGTCCAGTAATTTTGGAACTGTCGTCTTTAAATTCTTAGGCTGTACATTGACGGGATGTATTCATGACTTATATGTTAATTTGCACATTAGTACTATTAATTGCAATAAATCGATTATTATTGCGAAACATGAGCATGATTTATCGGATTCCATATATGTATATGAAAGTCTAGTTCACTGTATGCAAAGCATTAAAAGTAAAGGTTTTCCAGGGAAACGAGCAAGTTAAAAAACAATAATAATGCAACCGGTGTATAAATGGCCATCAACTTTTAAAAAACTTAACTTTCTATAGCTCATTCGGTTGCTCACCGTTTGCACATGTATGCACATTTCGAATTTTTGTTTGCACTTTTGATAAAAAAGATTTATTAAAGAAATAATTTTGAGGGACCTAATTTTACACTCTAGCCTCCCAATTATGAGCAAATTAGATTTAACTAATCTCAATCGACAGATTTTTGTTTGCACATTCCGAAACAAGTCGATTTTTCGTTTGCATTGTAACTGCGATTTGAACCTATCTTCCTGAGTCGATCGTCCTCGAAACTGTAATACTACTTGAAACTGTTCATAACTTTCTAACTAAATGTGTGCAAATATATAACATCACTAGTTATATTTAGAAAATATTATGGGAGATGCACAGTACAAATTTCCTGTGCGATATCAAAATTCTCTTAATCTAATTTTTTATTAACAACTTTAAACATTTGAAATCTGTCGCGCGATGTCAGTCTCAAATTTTATCGGACTAAATGCGACATGCAACGTAACGATAAGGCACAATAAGGAGTGACTCGAATGAATGACAGAGCCGCAAGCGAATGCTGTAAGATGGCTGCTAATTAATGGGGGCATCCATCTGACGTCGTCTTGCGCTACTCACGGGCCACCTTCTCTCGTTCTCTCACTATGGCTGGTTACAAGCCTTAACATCGTACGTGCACAGGCGGGACCGGGCTGCCTGCCTACATCAGCGACCAAAACGATTTGTAATCCAGCTAACCGTGCCCAAAGATTGAGAGAGTCGACTCGGTCCCGCGGCGCGCGTTATAAATTACCCTCGGTTTCGTCCCTCGCCGGTCCCACTTACACTCCGCAATCATTGATATTTCGATTAGGTTTATTTATCGTAAAAAGAGTAGCTCTGCTGTTTGATTAATCGAGATCGAGAAGAAAAATCAATTAAATTCAAATTCTACACTTTCACTTCACTGGAGCAACGAATTTTTACTTTTAAATGCAAGTTTTTTTCTTCTTTCTCATACACAGAGAATAATATCTTATATACATTTAGAAAAAGGGAAAATAATGGGAACTGTATAGATGACAATTATATACATTTTGTATGTAAAATTAATGTATGTAGTTGAAAGAGAATAAATTATAAATTATTTCTAAAAATAGTTTATTCAATAGATATATTAATTCTGTACATAAAATTTATATTGTTTATACTTTTATGGTTGCTACACTGTTAAAAACTTCATAAAATTTAATACTTTTGAGTTACACAATTTGAACTTAATTTCATGACATTACATTATATATAAATTTAATGTATTTATAACTAAAAAGTATATTTGTACATGAAATTTAATGTATTTTTAATAAAAATTTATGAAATTTTTTATAAACCTTTTAACGAATGATTTAACTGAAAATTAAGTTACAGTAATTACTTAAATGCAATGAACGTGTACATTAAATTTCATAAATTTAAGTAATTACTGTAACTTAATTTTCAGTTAAATCATTCATTACTTTTAATTTCGTTCCTAATTACGAGCTTCATTTACATGAAAGGAAGCTTGTGGTTAGATTTTTAACAGTGTACGATTATGTTTTTTTCTCTGAACATAGTGTTTTGCGTGATGTATTTTTTTATAGATAATGTTTAAATGATTTAAACATTAAAGATATGATTGTCGGTGTTACGGTTAACTTATTCGTTATAAAGCTAATTTTTATATCTTTAACACTTATTATCAGAATGATTGAACATTAAAAATTTTTTAATATATAATGTACTTGTTGTGTACATTCAGAGAGGAAAGGAAAAAAAAATTTATTTGATTTCAAAAAATGATATTTAAAAAAGCAATTTTTTCTTTAATCATATAGCAAAGAAACATTTCTTTGACTTGAAGAAATTTTTTTCTGAATATATGTTTATACTATGATTTAATACTTTTTAAACTTATCCATCACGTAAAAATATGTTCTCGTGAATAATTTACATTTCAAGTTTGTTCACACATAAACTGTGTAGCTACTTTTAAATATATGAAGCATACGTATATTGTTATTTTAATCGATAAATAATGAAAAGACCACTGAGCATGCTATGATTAACATGCAGATGTAGTTGACCATGTTTGCATTTCTTATCTCTTGCACACCTCTAACATTATATATACATTATATTTCGCATGATATCAGACTTGTGCAAGTTAATTATTACATCTTAAGATATAGTTGTTTTTTTACACTTAAATGCATTAATATCGCGATTTTTAATAATGATATAAATTTATATATTCGTTTATTCGCGCAGAAAATACATTATTACTGCTTGTTGTTACTTTTTGAAATATATATTTGGTATCAATAAATAATTTTCCTCTAGGCACTTTGTCTTGTGTACAATTCGGGGATTTAAAGCTTCAAACTTGCAGCTTTCGACTAATTGACAATGACAAGATACGGGAAAGATCTAGGCTCAAGAGACTTCGTATTACGTTACTTAGCTCAAACTCATAGAGGAAACGCATTATCAGAGTAATCTTCTCTCACCGGTGCTCGAACGATATTGTTAATACTAAAGAACGACGCGCTTGATATAATGAAAATTCTGTGTTATCTGGCATGCGTTTGATCTTTATAGGATTTAATACTGAATGCATGAAACTGTTTTCTGCAGAATCCGCGACCTTTGCCTCGAGGGATTGTTTTCCGTGAATTTTGCACATCAAACTCTAAACAATTTAAAACTGTAATTATGTCGGTTTTTAATCTAATTGACTCGCTTGCAACAGGCGTTAATTGAAATGAATGAAAAGAGCTTTTGTGTACGGTTTTCATGATTTGGAAATACATGTATTTGATTTAAATTGGGCATATATTTACGCGCAATTATAATCGCATTATTATCGGGACATATTTCTAAGTTTCAAAAATCAAATACGTAATACTTTTGTAAATACTGATTGATACCCGCGTATTTGCATTGTACGATACCACAATAATGAAGAAGCAGTTTAATTAAATGATTCCGACTGATTAAAGCGAATTTTGCCGCTTATGGTATTGCGTTCATCCATGCAGCTTATTAATTCGTTTTAAACATTGGATTGCTTTAACCGTCGAGGTTTTAGCGGTTTAATGGAAAGCATTTATAGTCGCTCATTATTCGCGAATCAATCTATTTCTCGATTAGCTTCGCCAACGCATATCAGCGCCCACAGTGCAAATTGAAAATTATCAATTTGGTGAATTTACGATATAAATACTTTTTTGGAAAATGGTTAAAGTGAAGTGATGGTATATTCTTATTGAAGTCACAAATAATTGTCAATCAAAATCATCTTTTTTTTGTTATTATTCTTTTTTTCAAAATATTTTAAAGAAATTTCAAAAAATTAAACTTTGTATAGTTAATAATTCAAAAATTGAAACAAAAAAAATAAATTTTTCTAATTAGAAAAGTGCTCACTGTTAAATCTGATATGCACAATGGTTACACATGCACATATTTTATTGTATTAAATGAATTATTGCCTAATTTAAAAATAATAAGATCAAGACGTTATAGTATAAAGATAAGTTTCGTCGTATAATTTTATTAACATTTCGGGGAGAAATTACTACTGGACGGTTTCGCAAGTATACTCCATTTATGAATTGTAAATGAAAACATATTATATACACATACATACACATGTGTGCGTGTGTGTGTGTGTGTATATATATATATATATGTATATATTATCGTCTGTCAATTACATTATTTAGCTACTGATAATATGTTAATAAATTATTCATGGGACACCGTATTGAATTACTTATACGATATTGATGCCACCGGTAAATTAATTCTACCCTGTGGAAAGCGCAGCGAAGACCGCGTTAATAGGAAATCCGATCCATGAGAAGTTCGTAATTCGTTTGATGCCAATTATCGAGCATAGCGTACTTTCGTCAAAATCTTACGAGTCTCATATAAGCGGTATCCGAGCACCATAGACATCGATACATCATTTCATATTACAAGCATCGCTGCATATTTCATCCTTATGCAAGAATAGCGTTTACTTATTAAGCTTTATCAGTATTACGTGAGTATCAATTAATTATCTATAATAAAGTCAATTTTCCATTAAAATGTTATACTATACAAATATAAGAGAATCGCTTTGAAAAATTAAAAAAAGTTATATTTTAAAATTATACTATCTTTCCATAAAATGCGGGTAAATTTATTGATATTTTTAAAATAATGAAATTTTTTATTTTTTATTTATATAAATTCATAAGCATAATTTTGTCTGCTTGCGAGTGTGTTATCTATTTTGTCAAAATCTAAAGTATTATTTTTTTAATAATTAAAATTTTTCAAAGTAATTTTATTATCTTCGCAGATCAGTGTTTTGAACTCGAGATTAAAACATAAAGTTAAATTTATTAAAATTATGAAATATGTGAGAGAATTTTGCTAATTTGTTCAGATTGCGGACTGCGTTTTACCTGATTATATCACTTGAACATATAGAAGTTATCGCATCGAGTTCATGCCAGTTATCCTTTTTGGTTACTTCAACTAGCTCAACTACGGCTCGCGAAGACCGCACATAGCCCCGAAGTTTATATTGGCTTAATTGGTTTTAAAGCTGAAACTTTACGCGAACTTTTCCGTGCGGAAGTTCCGCTATATGCGGTTATATCGCTTTGGCAATTTCGGACGTAACGCTGCCTGAAAAGGATCATTACATTAACGCCAGAATCTTATAAGCGATATCTTATTGTTAGTCTAACAAGTGAAACAAGGTTTTTTAACGACATATCCCTACTTGATCGGCAATAATAACTGTTTGAAGTATCGTGATAAATGACTTATACGAGAGAGCTTTCTTGTTATGGAATAGTTTAAAATATTTTGTTTAAATGTTTGAACTTTTATGTGATTGTAATAAATTATATAATGATTGGATAATTATGATATTATATGAGAGATAAAAAAACAATAATATTATCATTAACTTTGTATTGGCAATGTAAAAATTTTACTCTTCACCCACAACCTGGGTCTTCGAACTTCAGTGTAAATTTTTTATTGCTCTGGAATGTATAAATCTGAAAAAATTCTTACATACTTAGAAAAATTTTAACAATGAGTTTTTATCAATAATAGAAGTCAAATTATATTTTACTTATTTTCTAGAGATTTAAATTTATTGCTAAAATTTATATAAATAAAAAAATTGACTGTGATTTTGAAGTCCAACATGCAATGGAGAATTAAAAAGAATAGGAAAACAAATTGATTTTTAATTTTTCATTTGTATTTCGTAATGCATTGTCAAAATATATCACGCGTTCAAATATTATTGATAATAAGAGTAGAAATGAAATAACTCATTTTTCTCAAACTTTTTTTAACGGATGTAGATATGATTTAAAGCTTGTAGTCGTTGTGAGTAGTATATGTGTACAGAACATCGATATCTCATAATTTATTGACTACTAAACAGTCTATAGCTGGGACCATGTCAAGTCGCCTTTTGGCAGTGATAGACAGTAGGACGATACACGTGTCACTGTCCGAATACCGGTAACTAACTAAATCCGAATCGATGCAACAGAAAATGGATTGCGAGTTTGACGTAGTTGACAGAATTCGCCGAAGTGGATTATCCTACAAATATATATAGGATTTGTATTTATTTATTTGTATTCGCTGACTCTTGCATTTGCATTGAATTTTTAATCCAGTATAAGTTCTTCTTTATGAAAATATCATATGAATTTGATTATAAGAAAGATATAATAATATGCGATGCTATACACATATAATGTATTTGAGTTCTAAAGTATATCTCTTTAATCAATAGTATAAATATCCGTGGCTATTTCTAAGAAATCTATGCGTGACATAACGACATGGCACACATAAGTTTCTTTGCTTTATATTTTATATCTGATTAAATATAAATTTTTATAATAAAAAAACGTGCATAAAAACCGTGATTTTACTGATGGGACTGATTTCCATTATTTTATATGAAAAATCAAGATTTTTTTCCGTGAAGACATTATTATACGCTGCATATGAAGCGGAAGTTAGAAATGAAGGAAATGTGAACTCGATCGACGATCAAATATCGAACGGAAATACGACAGTGGGATTATTATTATAGCCAGGATAGAGGTATCCAGAGTGTACATTTCCGTACGTTGAAGAGCGGTTACGAGTACATATTTTATCGCTCCATTACATCGTATGAAGAATATTTCATCACGATGAGTTGCAATCTCCTTTTTAATTTTTTATCTCAGTGTATTATTACTTATAAGCAATTTATACTTTTCGTTTTTTTTATCAAAGCATGATTATATAGATACTTAATATTAGGTATGGGAAAAAGTTCGTGATGTTTTTCCCGTTAGATGTAACAAGAAAAACGCCACGAACTTTTTCCCACCTAATATTTACTTGAAGAAATCACATATGCAGTCATACATTGTTATAACTAAAATAAAACTTTATATATTTTGACAAGATCAACACAAAAAAATATCAAATTCTGTTAAAATAGATCTTAGTCTTTAATAATATATTTTCTTTTATTAATCTTACAATTTTCGGTTTAAGCAAACTGTGTCGATTATTTGCCAGTCTTGAAACATCCGCAAACATTAATTTAATTACTTAAGCTACATAAAGTTAATTAATCGAATAAATTTTACAATTAAAATAAACATATATTTCCATTACATCTAATTACGAAATAATTTAATTTTATCAAATTTTTATAATAATGAAACAATTTTTGGATATTTACTATTATTTAAATATCGCGTATCAAGATCACAACAGTAATCTACATAAGAAATTATTTGTCTTATAAGACAAATAACGAGTGATAATAGTAATAATTATGAATGATAATAATTATGAATATATATACTCATGCTAATAAATCTTACGGTTTTGTATATAATTTTATATAACTTTCGGTGCAAATACATCTATGCCCGTTTCTCAATATAGATTAACTTTAATCTTGATAATCTAACATTTGCTCTTTATCTTTTTCTGAGTGTAAGAATCAGAAAAGGATAAAGAGTAAATTAAACTGTGATTAAAATTAATCTACATAGAAATGGATGAGTATTGATCATCTAGAGAATAAACTCATGAATGCCACACGATTTATCCACAGAAATAGTGGTTGATACTGTTGATAGTGCAAATATGTGCATCGTTTGTAGTAGTCAATCTAATGAACAAACGAGTCGCAGTTGTTTAAAGCCATAATCAGAACTATTTACGATTCACCGAGTGTTACATAGATCGGGATTAATTTCACTTCTCATTTGCATGATTTGAGCATGATATTTACATTCTATACTTTTTACGCTGATACGTTTATGCAACACAAATAAGAGCGAAAGCCTACGTCGCATTCATGAATGCCCGCTCGCTTGCGCTAATATAAAATGCAACACACGATATTTTCGTTATGACACATACATGCACTTTGGTCACATTCGCTGGTATCCCCTCATTAACGCAGCTTATAATCGGATCAGATTAATTATAACGTCGTGCGCGGTCGAGTAATAGAAAAATATACTTGCGTCCATGGAATATTAAGCGTCTCCTACGACGAATCGGTGCAATGCGGATCGTCGTCGGGGCAGATTATTATTCCAATTGCGTCTTTCCGACGGTAACGCCTTGGCTGAAAGGAACAGGAAGGGTTACGGAGCAGCTGGAAAGCTTAATTTGTCGGGGATATCCGCGGCTTTAATACATATTTATAAAGCGCATTAGTGTCGGCTAAAGAATATTCATGAAAACCTTGGCGAGTGCCATCCGGGACATATCCGCTTCCATTTTCAAGAAAACAGAAGTAATACACTGAGACGAAGTCGCCGTTGTAGATGGGTATAACTTGTAATTTTCTTTCGTAGAACTTGCAATCCGGACCCGTTATCTTGCCGGAACGTGCCGATGAGAGACAAACTTCTGTCACCATCATTTGTATGCAAAACGAATGCTTAGCGATGGCATAAAACAAAATTTGAAGAAGGTTTAAAGAAATTGTCTTTCAAGCAGAAAGAAATGACCCGGCGATGTCAGTGTTGTATTTATAATAGAGATTTTATATAATTTTATATAAAATATATATATATACATATGTATAATTTTATATAAGATTATTCCTTTTTGAAATTAATAATTTTTAATAATAATTTTACATGAATATTATATAAAGATATGTATATCGCGAGAACTCTAAATTATACTGCTCTTCACGGTTTTCAGGTGTCTCATCATCACTGCGAATAAAATTTTTGAATTAAATTTAACAATGATTTACATTTTTAAATGGGATTATTTGATAACATTGAAGTGTAACGTAAATATTTGTATGTGTGCACAGTTAGACTTTAAACGTGGCATCAGAAGGATTTACAAACACGCGTTCGGACCTCTTACCGAGATGTCAGAACGATCTGCTATTTCCTGAGATCCGCATGATTGAAGTGTGGAGCTAAGGAGTAAACGGATGAAATGCATACACATATACATACGCACGCGCGCGCGCGCACACACACGCGACACACACACACACACACACACACGCGAACACACACACACACACGCGCGCGCGCGCGCGCACACACACAGAAATATATACGGGGAGACTCACACATAAACACGCGTTTCCTCTCACCGTCCCGTTAGAATCGCGGTAGCAGCTCCTCCCAGTCTTCCGTCTGACAAATTATCTCTTAAGCACCTAAGTAGTTTTCCGCTTCGTAAAACAAGAAACAACACTTCAACTTTCAATGAGTCCTGCACGCTGCCGCGTCATCCCAACTTGCTAAATGTACCTACGTCGGGCATGAATGCAGTCGTCCGTAGATCGAGTATCGGCGTTCTCGTTCTCCTTTTTTCGGAACTTTCGAAGGTCCGACGGACGTGCGTTTTCATGTACTATGTTTAAACAAGAAACTCGCGCCACACACGTAGCTGTCGTATATATACGCCGTTTATTGCCATTACCGTAAACCCGAGTTACTTGTGACGCAGCGCTTTTTCCTTTTAATTGCATAGCGCATTACCGTGCAATTAAATATCGCTACGGAACTAAGGCGATTATAAAATTCGTCATACTATTTTTAGCAATCGAGCGATTAAAACGGAACTAATCGTAAGATGTAGTACCGTAAAAAATTGTTGTATGTACACTATTGTGATATACGAAAAATATTTAAATGGTATGTGGAATTATTTATAATAATCTATACTATTATTAATTATATTTTTCTTATTCATATAATGTATTATAAATCTTATATTAATTATTAATGATATAAATATATTAATTA
>NW_017259586.1:1970966-1976909 GCF_001594045.1 Atta colombica
ATTCTTTTAAATAAATTTTTTTTTAATTGGTTAGAAAGTGAGATAAACTGTACAGTTCCTGCAAACTATTTATATACTATTTAGAGATATTAGTTTACAAATAAATATCTATTTTTTTTGACATTATATTGCTTACAAATGGATTTAAATATTAATGAAAGAACGTATTCGAATAATACTGGAAATAAAATCTTAAGAGGCTCTATTTATTGTAAATGCAAAATTAAGAAAACGATACTGCATCATAGTCATTTCGAGACTTACGCATCATAAGGTCGCGAAATCGTTTGCCTCATGCGAAAACGGCCAATCGATTCTCCAGTTCCGCTTGCAAACACGTGTTTATTCGCGACACTATAGCCGACCATATCGTAAAGCACATAAACGCAAAGAAGCACCGTCGTTCCATTGTTGAAGTAACAAGAGGCGCGGTATCATTTCGTGGATATACGACTTTCGTAACACCTCCGCGAACGCGGAGTTTCCACGACGCTGGAAAGTTTCGCTCGACTTAAGCCCGAGCCCTCTGTCTTTTCCCTTTCTCTCCAACGCGCGTAGCTATCCGGCACAAAATCCTTATCCAGCCATCACAAAGTTATCACGAGACTCTGAGCTAGAAAGAGCAGATCAAGTAACTTAGCCAACACGCTGCAAGAGATCGAACTCCCTCCGACTGCTGCCTTCCGTAGATAAAGTACATACACCAAGTAACTGTTCCTCTTTCTAACGTCAAATTTTTCTTTCGCGTGATTTATGTCTCGCTAAGTTGTGTCCTTAAGTACAATATCGTAGAAATGCCGCGCGATGTAATAAAAAGCCCGATTAATTACCCCAATTAGTAAAGTCATTTATATCAGCGTTCTTTAAAGAATGCTTTTATCTTAAGCGAAGTGGTTTTTTCTAAAAGTATACTTAATTTCTAAAATTACTGGTATTACATTGAGAAAAAAATGTTCTAAATTTCAACAGATAATACTGACTGAATGGAAACATACATTTATTTAGTACAAAAATCATTAATTTAATTTAACTTCTTTTTTATATAGTAAATATTTATTTATTATAATTGTTAATGTAAGTTAATACTATTCAAAAGTGTTTATCAAACTTTAATATGTTTTTTCGCAGTGTATATAAATATTTCCCTCAATTTTATTACAATTTAAATTATTTTTGAATATTAAGAAGTTAAAGTATAATGTTAACATGTAAAATATTGAAAATTACATGTTTCTTTTTTTTATTTGGATAAAAGCGTGAGACATTCGAAAAGTGCATACGCGAATCAGTGTCACTCTCTCGTAAGTTTTTGTTAAATTGGCAAAATTTATCGTCGTAATAAGGATCTTGTGCGCGCGAAAAATATGTACCGCGATTTGGGCGGTCTGGTTAGCCGTGAAATTTTCCAGATTTACATAAGAGCTCTCATTTGCATGAGCTTATTAAATTTTTAGCATCAGCAGTAAAACACCGTTATGTGTGGACTACGCGGAACTACCGACAGGTGGACTTAATGCGTTTTAATACAAGGGTGCCTCTTTACGACTTGAGAGTGCGAGCGCATGGAGTTCTCACGAGTCCTCCTTTATACATATACAGTCCAGTCTTAAATTTACGTAATGACAAGCTCGCCTTTCCTTCTTCGTTATATCTTGAGGTGGCCCGACTTAAATGCGCATTTTCAATGAAATTTGATGCAATTCCAATCTCAGCGCGGTTTCGCGGTCGCAATGCAAATATCGTCGTCCTTCGGAATGAGGCGACGAGAGAAAGGAGCCCCGCATCAAAGATCAACTCCTTTGTCTCAGTCGCTGGTGCTTCTCTCGCTCCTCGTGGAACAATAAAATCAAGGAGCGCGATTCTTCGCAGAACTTAAGGGAGTAAATTTAAAAGCGGGAAAGAATAAAATTTGCATGGGAGCTCGTCGCGCGCCTGTTTCTTCCAGGTTATTTCATGCAGGACTAGGGAGAATGACGAATGAATTTATATATAAGGGAACATGACGATATTTTTGATAAATAGTTCTCTGAGTACGTAAAAATTGAACGATTTAAGTTATTCAGTTGGGGTAGATTCATCATTTAAAAATATGATCGTATGAAGATCCTTTTATTTCATACATAAATATAGAGACAAGTAATATTCCTTCTTATTCGAGGTAATATTTTTCGCAATAAATTTATTTACAGTTTTCTAGTACATTAACATCTTTTTAATAGGATGCCAAATTGAACACCAAATTATTAAATTGCTTATCAATTTAATTTGTGATATTATAGTAGTTTAATTTGCGTTTATAAGTCCAACAAATAATTTCGGAGTGCAGTTCAAATGACTACATATATAGTACATAAATTCATATAGCATCTAAGATCCAGTTTCGACCGTAATAGGCATTAAACTCTTACTTCTTGAATATTCCATAAATACTATTTCGTAAATTTAATTAGATACGAATACGATATATTAAATATTTACTTTCCAATTAATACATCATTACTCGATTTCTTTATATATATTATAGTTTAATTATTTTCTGTTTCTCCATGGATGTTTCAAAATATACTTTATAAATCAGTTTTTTGTTTTTTACATTATTTTATTTATAGTTTTGATATTTTTGTTTTTCTCACGAATTCCATCTACTATTTTTATCAGCTAATAAACATTATATTTTCATTCTCCACATTCTTTTTTTGTCACAAAACAATAACGAATTTTTAAGCAATTTTTAAGCAATGAGAACGACAAATATTGATATTGCAATGAATGTGGCATGTCATATATATGAATGTAAATGAAATCGCTATTTTTAAGTTATTATTGATAAATTAACTTTCAAATATAATTAGCTTTTTTGGTTTTATATGACACGTTATGGGATTCTCCTCACATCTTGACCTTCCCATTACGTACTGCCATATGCTGCACGCATTGTACTCGCGCAAGAATTACAACCCGAAGTTTCCGACGTAAACCATCCGCCTTAAACATGCATCACCTCGGCTGCCGCGTGTGTATATTAGGCAACGATTTGCGGATTAGAAACTTTGCTCGAGCGAACTTGCTGGGACACGCTGGCGGACTACGTAACTAAGCAGTGGCTAAGGATCCCGACGAACTCGGGCCTATGATTACATTCTGAATTTGTTAAACTGCCGCTCTTCCTCGAGTTTGACGCACGCCATCCCGTCACCTGGCAAAATTTATCTCAAACGCGATAACGCGCGTTTTTATCGCACCTCTAATTAACTCTACAACTGTCCTCAATTATTTTTATGTACCTACATGTTTTTTCGCGATTGTAAAATGCAAATAACTTTTGGGATATGATAATATTTTATAATTAGTTTAATTTTGAGAAAATTTGGAACGTTTTTGTCCATGTTTATAAACATGTTCTGAAATGATGATTTGATTTACTTCATTTGACATTTTTACATGGATAAGAAATAATGGGCTGTGATGTCATTATAGCAAAAGTTTTACTAAAAGATCTCTCCATTTTTTAATTTTAAATAGTTTATACTTTTTCTTTGTATTCTCTCTTTTTTAAAAGGAATCTGCAAATTTATATTTAATACGAACTGCAAAATGTAAAATCCCGTCCCAATCTTCCAGATATTCTTAAAATGTCTTTTATTTTAGAACACTTTATATATGTTGCTTTAATTCTGTATAAATGTATAAAATTTAAATTCTGCAAATGCAAGATATCTGTCTGATGATTTTTATCCCGAAGAAAAATATAGTGAAGCAACTTTGATACATGACGTAAACGTAAAAAAAAGCATCTATTTTTTTGAAAGAACCAGTTTCTTTCTGATAAATTCATGAGTATGTACATAAAAAAAAATCGATGAAATCATGGAAGTTCTTCGAACAACTTCGAACGATACCGCGCTCAAGAGGGCTCGATACAATGTATCGCGTACAATTTACCGCCTGCTTGAACTTTATGAAACTTGCCACCGCAAGGAGGTAACCCTGGCAGTGCCGGACGAGTTTCGAACTAGTTAACATTTCAACTGTACAATATTCCATCTTTTGCGACGCGACAACGCGTCGTTGACGGCGATTCGCCGCACAGCGGCTCGAAAAATATACGCGGTCTTGCGCGGGTAAGTAATAAAACGCGTGAACGCCCGCGAACAGTTTCCCGCTGCCGTCACCGCTCACTGAAACCAATAAGCGAACCCGAACTCTTCATTAAAAGTCTACAAAGCCCGGCGAAGCGCGACGTCAGTCCGCCGACGTTAAAGTCGCGAGAGAGTTCTCTCCTTCTCATTTTGTCCACCATCCCCTTCACCTAAGTAATCCAACCTTGCTTTCTCTCTCTCTCTCTCTCTCTCTCTCTCTCTCTCTCTCTCTCTCTCTCTCTCTCACATTTTTCGTCTCACTCTCTCTTCCGGTATAAACCTAGAATCGGGATATTAAAAGTTATTCCGAGCACCGAATAAAATATCCGAACTTTTCACCGGCGAACTTTCACCGGCGGCGATGGTCCTCCATTATACCACTGTGCTCGCGCGAGGACGAACGATAGTTCAAGAATGGGAGAGTTTTTCGTGGGACGAGGTGGCTGGAAATGGCTGGAACGGCGACTCTCACGGAGGGGGGTAGACTTCTTCATAAGCCTTAAATGAATCTTCTGCTCTCGGGCTTCTGGTCGCCTCGCTTACTTTACGCCGTCGTATATTCTTCCAGTTGGGTCTTATCGCGCGACGTAACTGGGATTACTTTCGCGGAAAAATTCCTTGAAACTTTGCGTCGGTAGGAGGATGTGACTGCAGGATGTGACTGCACTCTGCTCCAGCATAATTCTACCACTGTGACTCGCACTGTCGGCACGTGCTGCGCGCAAACGTTATTGGACCAGGGAAACGTGTAATCCACCTTTCCACCAATAAATGATTATTATTTTAAAGCCACGTTAGTTTATTATTATTGTTATCATAATATTAACTACGCGTTCACTTTTCACTAAAAATTGTATACATCGCGTATTTTTTCGCAGCCAACGGTATCAAAATGTGCGATTAAGTTAAAACCGTGGAAAGTTATCAATTTTAGAGTTCAATTGATGGCGTGATTGATGTTGGTGCATGGACGAATATGCCACGTGCAATATTAGACCATATATACATAGTGGTTCATGGATGAGTGCTTCACGTGCAATATTGGACCCTACATCCACAGTGGTATCGTCTAATATCGTACACCGAGCATTCACCCATGCACCAATTTCACTAAACACTAATAGCCATGTAGCAGCACATGTAGCAAAATAGAAAATAATTTACATCTCGATGTTTGCATTAATGTGATATATTTCCTTTATTGATTTATCTCTTTGATTATCTCGTTGTTTTGGTCTCTTTGATCACATCCACAGTGCACACTCATAATTTTCATATATACTATGATTTGTGATTAGCTATACAAGGCATACATTGTGCAGGAATTGTTATAAAAAATCCTATTTTTTTTTTAATTAAAAAAAATTTTTAAATTTAAATCCAAGTCGAAATTTTGACTATTTTGAATCTTAATTTTAGGACATATGTAGATTCTAAAGATTTATTTAATTAGGACATAATATATGGACTCTAGAGATTTATATTATAATAAGTTCTAATTTAATGAATTGAACTCTTACATTGTAAATGGCAGTTATCGGAAAATTTCCTATTTTTAAGTTTAAAAGAAGTTTTCTAAATAGAAACTGTAGATTAAGTAATATATAAAAGAGGTCTATTTGATTGTTTAAGTATCAAAACAAGTTTATAAGGTTTAATTAAAATTGAAAAAGATTTAAAGTAGGACTAAAATTTCGACTTGGGATAGCTAGTGTAGATATAATGATCTCTCTTAATATCTCCGCTATTAAGTACGACGCTAATATGTTATAATACATATTTTATAATACATAATATATATATA
>NW_017259586.1:1977219-1978850 GCF_001594045.1 Atta colombica
TATATATATATATATATATACATTTGCGTAATTTGAGTACATATACTCTACTATATTTTATTTTTTTATTAATTTCATAATTCCTGTTTTTTTTAAACAAAAGTTTTTATTTTCCAATTTTTTTAAAATCTATTTTTGTGAAAGATTATGTTACTACTTCTGTTTCTCTTCAAGCGATTATGTAGTGTTGTCTCATTTTTCTAAATAAAGAGCAGAATTCTAAAATGTATTTTGTCCAAAATTTCAGTTTTTTAATTTTTTTAAAGAGGTAGCGTAATGTTCAGTGTTGAAAAATTCATATTATAAGCTACTCTGAGATGTTTAGAAAGCATTTTTTTCATCATTAATATGCTGAAAAAATATAGGCATTTTAAAGTGCATTATGTGTTTTAACTAGAGACAAACAAAATGCATTTGTTTAACATTTTTAGTAATTGTTTAGTAATTTTATTTAATATTTCACATTGCATTGATTGATATATTATTATTTTCTGTAAAGTACGTAATTTTTTTGTGTGCGAAATTTCTTTCTTTCTCATTTTCTAAAAATTACAAATTTTGGACAAAATGCATTTTGAAAGTTTGCTCATCAAATAGCGTCCTAAGTAATAAATATTTTGTAATTTTGAATCTAAAATCGATTGAATAATATAATTGTTAAGTTTTAAATTCAAATATTGATTATTAACCAAGTTATTGTACAAAAAGTAAATGGAGTGCCATCTTCTCTTCTAATAATTTTAATTAAGATTTATTTAACATTTATTTAAACTTTAATGAAGTATATAGTTTATTATCTATCTAAAAAAATACTTTTACTTAAAAAATGTATTTGTATCCATAAATAATTACATATATTTTGTGAAATATTTCTCTGTGGCCAACCAGCTAATTTCTCGGAACAATTCACAGCATGATATATCATTTTGAGATATATCTACAGAAAGAGTGCGACGCGTTCGCTTGCATACCGAGCGAAATCAGTTGAATTCGCCATCGGAAGTCGCTAACTTTATTACTCTTCAGACAAAGGAAGATGGAACGGGTAGGAATGGATAAGTCACCGGTAAGGAAAAATGGAGGAGAGAGAAAGATCGATTCAAGCAAGGCACGAACTAAGTCGAGGTAGGAATCCTTCAAGAGGCGTTGATTGAAAAAAATCACTTTGAGGAAAGTTTGAATTTGCTTGAGTATCCCCGAAAGCCCCTCGCGGTCGGATTTAGTCGGATTGCAAGAGAAGTAGAGTAAACGAAAGAGAAAGACAGAAGAGAAGGAGAGAGAAAGAGAGAGAAAGGGCACCGGATGGTAGCAAGGTAGAAGTGAATATTATGCATAATTTTGCATCTTTACCACGCTCTATTTTCACTGCTCGTACGTTGACTTGCAGAAGGAAGTATTCCTCTGTGTTGCGTAAGAATCGTCGCTTTGTCATCGGATTAAAAACTGAACAGTTAATTTATGTATCGTGGTAAAGTTACTCATTAAATAACATGTGCAGCAACGCACAATTAAAGTTTCTCTCTTACAAGAAATACTTACAATTAAGCTATTCATATTATCTTCTAATAAACGTGATAATTTTTTATAAGATTAAATATTCTTTATCTTGCTTACTATATTATATATATATA
>NW_017259586.1:1978950-1989562 GCF_001594045.1 Atta colombica
TTTGTATAGTGGTATATGTATTTAACTTTTAGTACATGATGATTTTCTTATCCTTATTACACACGTTTGTGTTCATTTTTATCCGGAGACACGGTAGTGTCTTGGCGCTAAGCCAAGCGCACTACCGATCCTTTATGAGTTTTACCGGTAAAAACTACTAATAGCAAATCCGATTGGATGTATTCAAAGCGCACTGATGCATAATAAAGCCACACAAATGGACGTAAAAATGTGTATTTAATATAAACGGTTAAACCGTGAAATCCTTAATACATTTTATTGTGCTATTAAGTAAAATATGTTTTATAATTTGAAATATTTGCACATTTTATTTTTACACTCAGATAAATCAGTGTATAATGGCTTTAATATGAACCAGTACGCACTGGTATGTCCAATTGAATTCGCTATAAGTGAATCTTACATCTTTAGAAAATATTTTTATAAGATTGTATATAAGAAAATTGGATATAAATGTTATAATTAATTATTTGGTGCTTCTAGTATTTAAAAAAAGAAATATGTAGAATACGAATCGTGATCTAATTTGTGTACTAAGAAATATATTAAATCTTATAGATCTTGTAAGAATTGAAAATCTATCTTTTCCGAAATAATTAATTTTGTGTGGTAATGTTCAATCTGTTGTAATAACACGAAATAACAGATATATATTGTATATCATAAATTATAGAAGTTTATTAATGAAATTTGATAAACGAATTTATTATTTTTAATTGATTCTATAATAAACAGTGCATTAAATAGTTATATCTTCATTTATATTTTTTTATCAAGTAATATATACAATACGATAATTCGTTTTTACTATAATTTATGAATTTTTTTCTTTCTCTTCTCTTAATCTCCATTTTGTGCAATGAACTGTAAATAAGAAGAGCAAGATAATCTCATTATACGAAAATTTCTTCAATCTAACGAGTTTTTTTACATTTAATCATCATTCTCTGAATTCTCAGAGCCTTGATAAACTTAGATTCGTGATAAATTATCGATATGATAATAAAGTTATCGATATGAAAATAAAGTACGGAAAGAACTGTCAATTCATTATTACTCCACTATTAATGCGAAATTATTAAAAGCTTTTATAAACAGCTTGCATAAATTCTAAATTCTCTTGCAAATATTATTCGCGGAACATATAATTCAATTTTGCAGTCTCATGATGTGTCATAAAAAAAACAAAAAAAAAACATTTAATTTTTGCTCCACGTATGCTCCAAATTTCAATTACATAAAAAAACCCAGATTTATTTTTGGAAAAAATATCTGAATGAAGAAGTTTATGGCTTCAGATAAAGAATGATGGGGATGAATTTTAACCATCAACGTTTTGAACTACTACTATAAAATCTCATAATTGTCGATAACATACGCGGATTCGCTCCCAGTTATTCAAACGGCGCTTCCAATCGCACGCCTGACTGCATTTCTCTCAGCTTTTTCTGTCTTAGCATCTCTCTCTATTCCCGTCCATCCCCGTCGCAACGTCGACAAATCCACGGGGGACTCTCTGGGATTTGGGCTTTGCGGATTTGCGGCGCGCCACATCGAAGTGGAACACGCTTCTGTGAGGCACGGCATATGGAGTAGTCGAAGCCCACGTCGGATCAGGCAAATTCGTTACTTCACTTTTTCTCGCCACGCCCGATTCTCAACAGCGAATTCGAATGAAATCACTGGAAGAGTTTTCTTTGATCGTGTCGGGTCTTGTCCCCATTGGATCGTATATTTCCAAAGTGGAGGTAAAACTTTCCGCCGACCGAAGTTTCTTTAATTTAAAACACTGTTATCGATCGGCGCGCCGTTAAAATTACGCGTATTAAAATATTCCCGATCACTCGGTCTCCGGACGAAAGAAATTGCAGTCGACGAATCAATCGCGCCTGATAAAGAGAATTTCCGAGCCAGTCAATGCGTTCGGATAATTAATCGCAGTTATCGAAAGGCGAAACTCTCTAACGGCTTTCATTTTTACAGTGTAAGGAAGGGTACCGATGAATAAATTGTAGATATTGGAGAAAGTGAAAATGAAACGACTTGATTGAAATTCACAATCCATTTAGTTTTGTAATGTATTCTCTTTACAATATCGTTTCCTTACTTCAAAAATGACACAACTCAAAAATTAAGTTTTTCAAAAAAAAAGATAAAATATATTTTTCAATTCAACAGAAAATTATCGACTAATCAAATAATATTGGCGAAATCAATAGAATCCTTAGAAATATAATAAAAAATCTTTGTTATTTTTTACAATTCTGAAAAAAGATAGAGAAAAAGAAAGCTTTTTTGAATTGCGACGATTTCAATACCTATCCTATAAAATTACAAATTACAAATATAAAAAATAAATCCACAATCTTTTATCAAAAACGACATAACTCGAAATATCATCAACAGTTTATATTTATTTATCTTGATCAACTAAAATAATTAAATTTGAAATAAAGCAATTTCTTCTTTAACTTGGTCACCAAAACCGTCTTAACTCAATGTTCTCTATGAAAGATTTTCCTTTTTATTTGAAAAAATGATTCAAAATATGTCACTATTGTAAAAAATAATATGATCCCTTTGAAAATCTTGAAAACGTCACAAATATTATTTGACGGACGGACTGCGGAATTAAGTTTTATTTTTGACGATTAATAAAGTAATCTTTATTTAATTTATTATAATAATTCTAAAATCATTTTGAGTTGTATTATTTTTTAAATAATAATAATGGTGGAATAATATATTGTTCAATTTAATAATAATTTATTTGTTTAATAATAATTTATTTGTTTAATAATAATTTATTTAACAAATTATTTGAAGATAAATATACATACACAATTCGTATTTATTTAAAATTTATGTAAAAATATAAAATTTACCAACTTCGTATATCTTCAATGTATCGCACGTGTCTCCAAATGAGACTAACACGCGTAAATTGCACCGCATCTGCGAGGTCGCGGGAATTTCACGCGCAAACTGTAAAAATAAATTGGTAGTAGAGAATGTGCTATTCTGTTTCCCAGTTTTTTCTCTGCTGTGGCAGTACCAGTTTATTTCGCTTCGATCGAATTCCGCGATGCTACAGATACTCAGACAGCGGCATTCGCGTTTTCGACCAAGGATTGCACCCCAAAATACCGATACAATTTTTTTTTCAAACAGACAGTGGGAGGAATTTCGAGCTTTCCAACATTTTTGCTGACGAGGGTTTAATTTTGGGGTTTAATAGCGAGAAGCAGTCGCACAATGGCGCGCGGCGATTTTTTCTCGCTAGTCATTCTTGAAATAATTTCCGCGTGATTGTTACACACATCAGTTCGCACGCGGACAAACACATTTATCCAAATACATCGTACGTGAATTTGGCGTAAATAAGCGGGAAATGGAGTGCTTAAATGCGCGTGGCTATGTTATGCAAGAGGCAGCACCGCGGTATTGAAATGTTTCCGCTGGCGGAAATTTGTTTTTCCGAATCTGACCGGAGTTTTGACAAAAAAATTTCGATGTCTATTCGTATATCGGCACGTGCATGGAACGTTTCTCTTCATTCGAGATAAACGTTGAATGCATACACCATTTATTCCAATAGCCTATATCGACATTCGTTAAACATGTTCATCGTAATCGGCAGTTAAATGCAACGTTGAACAATTGAAACCATCATATTTTTTGTGCTACTATATGTTTTAATATTTTATTATCCGTGATGAATTAAAAGGAGATATCATTTTTTTAATACTAATATTACAGAATATATAATATTATAATATTACAATATTACAATATTACAATATTATAATATTACAATATTACAGAAAGAAAAAGATTTTTCCGTAAAATTTATTATACATTTTGTTAAAAACATAAACACATAAATTATTATATATTATACTATATTAAATTATTTAAAATTAAATAACTGAAAATTATTGCAAAATTTATTATTATTATTAATATTCACATGTAAGTTCTTATAATTAAAATTAAAATTAAATTAAATTAATCAATAATATAATAAAATCGTATTCTTATAATTTAGCCTTCATAAAAAGAATTCGCAATTTGTTATAATCTATTTGGAAAGTCTGTAACCTATATTCTTTGTGTAAAGACTATATATTTATTGTGTAAAGATTTTAAACTTCATAATAATGCTTTTAAAGAATCGACCATTGATCATTTTTGATTACATACACGATACATGATTTAATACAGTAAGCATTTTCTTTTAATTAAACACAGAAGCGTTTTGCAAACGAAAGTTGATTACATTGTCTCGATGCACGCGCCGATTGGTCACGAAGACACGATCTCGGTCATGAATAATGTAAATCGTTCGGTAGAATGGGTTTTAATGAAACTGCTTTTAATTTGTCCCTAGTAAGGTGTTAGTCGTGTAATAAGGCAAATTAGAATTTTCTCTCTAATTATGAATAACTTGATGCAAATTCATGTCTGCATGTGTTTTAATCTATCTGGACGTACAAAATGATTAAAGAAAGCAATTTAATTACTTCGAAATTTATTTCAACGTTACGGAAACTAGGCGTTATAGTTTATATACATAACATAAAGTATGAAAATGCCTCTGCATCCTAGGTGTCTAATTACATATTAATTTTACGCGTCTTGGTGAAGTAATTTCATTTATCGACGCTACTCTGTCAAGCCGTGTTATAATTCTTTCAGCTCTCCGGGCGACCTTCCTTACCCCGTCGGAATGTTGCATAGTCTGCACGTCTTGCAGATCTACCGGGGAGCTTTACATATTTTAACGAAATGTCTTCCGCCATACGGCAACGCCATATGGCTCATGTATTTAATTATTTATTATCCGAGAGTACTTTTGCCTTTGAAGTTTCTCGAGGTAGAATGCCGGTGGCATCGGAGGATGGAAATACTTTCGTATGCCTTATATTTTGTGGAGGCATGTTATACTAAAATATATAATGAGAATAAGACAAAATAACGGAAGAGCTTCTCGAAAAAATGAATAATACTCGGGTCAAATTTGCAGAAACTATACTATTCCTATAATAATGCATATTGTCTACTAATTATGCACATCGGTATTTGATGTATCCAGAAGTTACTGTCGGATATATTCGAAGTACACCGCGCAAAATAATAATTACCCCCGTCGAATCAATATTTATTATTTGCATGCACATGCATCGATATGTGCCGTCGAAAAACCAGTTCCATACATTTTGGTTTATAATGAAATAAAGACAGCTGCGCGTTTGCTATCGTTTTTCAATTACAAATTCCGTGCACGGTGCTAGCGAATTCAGCGTTACGAGTAAAATAAAACCATATAATTGAAATATTGATTTTCATGCTGAGTTCGTGAGCTCAACTGGTTATTAATGTTTACGCGCTTACGCGAGATAAAGCTGATCGTTCAGTATCGAAATATTTGGGAGTAACATTTTGTCTGCCTATTGTGTAGAAGAATGATCTTTGCTATTACATTTCAGCATTTATTATTGATAGTATAGCATTTTTTTTTCTAAAAAAGTCGATATTATTGTCCTGACTTTGTTATGTTGTTATTTGTCAATTCGTAACACATTTGAATTATTATGTAATTAATTTTTACATTTAATTAGAACATTTCTTTGTGCTCGTGCCTTCTAATTTCATGAATAAAAGAGTTATATTATCGTAATTTGGTTCACTGATATTTTTTTAAATTATATTAATTATATAATTTTTTCGCGTTCGTAGTAGTTGTCGTACTAACATCACATAAAAAAACATTTACGGAGAAAAACCATTTAAAGAGATAATAAATGAAAAAATATAACAAAAAAGTGAAGCTTAAAAATTACTGACTATGATCTTGATTTATGTGATAAATCCTACGATAAATATTTTTCTTTTATCGACAATATCGCGGTTAAAGGTTTTAATTCGGATTCATCGATCTATGAAAGCATGCTCTTGTTTTCGACATCACAATTTCACACCTTGCGCGAGAATTTCCTGAAAAACAATCGGCACGGATTTTGGATGACGACTGTATGAAAATCTCACATTCAGTTCTCTGGCTTTCGAATAGACTAGCATTTCATCGTGGATGTAGAATGAGTCATGGGATCGGGAGTGAGTCGTAATTCCGTTTGCATTTGGAGGCTCGTTCGGGAATAAAAACAATAAAAAAAAGGTCCCTATAAACATGGCCCGGGAAATGCACAGCTCTGTAGGGAGTACTAGGAAAGGAGGACGAGCGAGGACAAGAGGGATGGCAGATAAAAAATTATTCTCGTCCTTTTTGACATCGTGCACAATTCTCTAAAAAAAAAACCCAAGCCATTATGGGGGATACGTATGCCTTTTAATGCATTACAGTTCGAAGTGGCTTAACATACTTTTTCGTGATGCATTTTTATCCAGATTCGTAGGAATTATAATGGCCATACATTGTGTAAAAAATAATGGTTTAATATGACGAGAACAATATGCATTTATTATTATTATTTATGCATGTTGTTATCCATCTTACAAGTGCAAGTTTTATTTAATTTTAAATTTAATTTATTTATCATTTATTTAATCAGATAAATACATTTATTTTATTTCAATACATATTTATTATAATCAAAACAGAACTTTATATACATAATTATCAGTACTTATAAACTTAAATGATTTTGAAAGAATATTTACACGCTATGAAAATAATATTTTTAATAATATTCTCCATCAGTTTGATAGTTATTATATCAGGGATTAACGCTAACCGAATGTTATGACAAATCTTGTAATCAGTGTTTCTTGCAAAGTGCATAACCGCGGTTCTACGATCGGTATCTCAGAAATCCCATAGCTCGCGGCGGCGATTGTACGTCACGAACCGCAGGGAGCTGTCCGTGGGAGATCGGTTGATTCCCCGGGAGGCCGCCAGCCCCCAGTTAGGTATCCCTTCTCCGGCTCTCTAGCTCGTTCCCGTACCACCATTCGCTTCCAAGTTCAGCTTTGACTCTCTAGTCTCGGCGGAGGTTCTTCTTCTGCCCTCCGCATTCGGCCAAGAGCCATTTCCATCCTGCAAAAGCGCCCGCGCCATGCAAGCCACTCGCTCGGAATTTACAGTCCTGCAGATTGTGGAGAAAACAAACGGTACCTCTCTCAGTACTTCTCGCTTACAAAGCGAACCGTTTCTGTGAAGACCGCGCATGGAAGTGCTCCGGTGCGATGTACAGTCGAGAGATCTTGAAGAAATACGGAGAAAGACATGGAATCGAGATGCTACGAGTCTATAAAATTCGAAGATCGAGCTGACGTTTCTCTCGATTCGACTGCTTCGACGACTTTGTGTCATCGCTACATCTCGCAATGATGATACGATCCAGTAAAAAGTGGTGAAGTCAGTAAGCGACTGAGTTATCCTAGTCCTGGGATTTGTCATGTTACTCGAACGGTAGGTCGTTTCTGTCCGCCTCCCTCGTCAGGGCGAAGGGAAAAATAGATCTTTCCTCTTTATTGGCGACTTCGTTTTGCTTTGCTCGATGCGAAGAAACTGAGAGAGAGAGAGAGAGAGAGAGAGAGAGAGAGAGAGAGCGCACTATCGGGCGGCCTTTGGGAAAAGAGCAATCTCGAGTGAAGTTGCAGAAGGGATTGGGAAAAGGAGCAAGGGCACGAAAAAGCTTCACAAAATTTACAGAAGCTACCGGAGAGCAGCTTCGTTCTCGAGGAGAACGAATGAGCGAAGACGATTGTCAATTAAAAAGGAATAGCTTTTGAAAGTATCGAACGCACTTCCTATATAACGCATGATTCTTCTAACTGTTTGCCAGTAACGACATACCTACAGCGGCAAAATGGTTTGAGCAGGACAAACGGATGCTCCATTATGTTACAGAAAGAGAGAAAGAAGAATTGTAGACAAGCGAAAGATGAAACGCGCCTCTCTTTCACCCTTCCCTTTTATTGTTGAATCTCTTATATTTACCGAATTTACGGCGCTGCAGATTGTAGGAAACAAACGGTCGCTCCGCGTGCTTTCAGCTACAGACAGAAAGCTAACCGAGCGTCCTTTGGGAGGACTAAAGCTCGATATCAGCTCGAGAAAAGTGCGCGAGAGCTTCTGTGGCGGGACTGCGCGAGGAAAAATACGGCGACGAACAAGAGATGGGTGTATCGACTTTATGCAATTCAGCGAAAAAATAGAATCAAGAATAAGAGAAATACTGAAAGCTTTTTCTTTACCGTGATTTAATTCTTTTTTTTTATTTACATTCACATGATATATTTATAAACGCAACTGTATGCGTTACACGATAATTTATATAAATCAGGAAGATTGAAACGATTGTATTTTCTCACATTAAAATAATTTTAATCTGAAATTTTTACATTTTATACATTTACATCTGCTAAAATAAAAGATTGTAACAATTTGAATTTGAAGATTAATAATAAATAGAAAAAATATTACTTTTATGCTCGAATGAGATTAATGAATCAATTTGCAAATGTTTATCATTTTTTAAGTTAAAAAGTAATTGAAAGTAGTAAGTCTTAAGCAAATTTTGTTTAAGAATATAAGTATTAGTTTTAAGTTTGATAAAATTATAGCGTCGAAAGTATATTTCTTGTTGAATAATCTGTGTGTGTTTAATTTATATTATATTTAGTTGTAATTTACTTTGTTGTACAAAAATTTATGTGGATTCAAGTTTTAAAATTTAACCTTATTGACTTGGAGCCTATTTCATCCTTTATATAGCACAGCACGCCCTTTAGTCTTGATCTTCTCTACCTTCTTCTTCTACCCTGAAACGAAGTTGTCGAGATAGTCCAACCGATAAGAGTTTTAACTTCGCAGGCGAGAGTATTAAAGTATTTGGTTATCAGGCTCGTCTGAGAACTTTCAAGTACTCGGGGCTTAACCTTACCAATCTACAGTTTAGACGCCCAGCTACCGTTTTCTCATTCGAACATCTCGAAAATTGCGATACGCCCGGAAATCCTCCCGGAATACGGTCTCGTTACATTGTAAATTCGAAAATCTTCGTTTAGCGCCCGGCTGAAAATTACATGGTAGCGGTGCTGCATTCGAATGATGAAATTTTCCAATTCATGAACAGAGAGCGTTCAGCTTATGCAAATATATTTAACGAAATGCGGAGCAACAACACATTGCGCGTTTTGCGAGATATTTTCAAGATCAACATATTTTTATCCTCAAACAGTCAAACAAAGATGTCGGTGATTCTGTGGCACATTTATTAAGCTGTGAAACTGATTTTATCTTCTATCAAAGAGATTAATATATTAGCGACAATATACGTGTGATACGCAATAAACAATTAATCACGCACAATAACGCAGTTAGGCGCGATAATGTATTGTTTTCCGATAACCAATTAAACAGGTAGAGAGTTCGGAATTCGCCATCAGTCTATCCAATTAGCGAACAATTGCTCAACGTTCCTTGTTAACCTACTGAAATCCTTAAAAAGAATAGTCTAATGAGAAACTCGATTCAAACTCATCTTAAATTCGATAAAATTCAAAATCATTGCATGCACATTAACATGTCGCGCTGAAGAAAATACGCGTGTTAATTGTGTTACATTTACAGTTTCGTGTTTTAAACTTGAGAATTTATCGCAATATTGCATACTAATCATTGTGCTCCGTGAAAGTGCATTATATTGAAAGAATCAAGAGGAAATTATTTTCGAAATTTTTTGCACTGTCTTATTTAACAACGGTATTACGCTATAAATTCATGTCCGTTTGCATGTAGACAATAGGAACGTTATTTAATACCGCGCGAAAATGGATCTTTAAATCGCTGAAGCTGCCCGTGTTGTGCCATCTCGCGCGTACGTACGTGCGTATAGGGGACGATAAAAATAATGTATGTACGAGATAAGGTAGTAGAGGTATTACTCGCGCGTGCAACTTTGTATTAATTCATAAATGGTTGCGACACGACAAGGCCGCCTCTCCGAATGAAAGAACGGACCCGGCACATTTTGTCTCTCGGTCGTTGTATTAACCCCCGGTGTTATGTCACTCGAGAGTACACTTCCTACGAATACGGCATGACGGTGAAATTCGCGAGGATCCTCTCAACGAACCGTGTAACATTGCTCTTAGGAATGCGCGAATATTAAAGCATAAATTGTGAGCCGCGTGCAAGATGCGTGAGGAAGAGAGATGCGTTTCTGTATTATGCATTATATCTCCCGCGCAAGTCATGTAATGCTGTAATGTTGGAAACACTCGTAACTCTAATTTCCTTTTGTGGTTAAGATAATAAAAATACTATGAATTTATAACTACATTTGAACATTGCGCTTGGTCTTTTCAACCTTATTCGCCATAAGCAAAATTATTCATTTTGCATTTCTCACTGTAAATTTCTTATAAATTTATTATTACGATCACATTTTAGGTCGTACATGTGAGAACACAATCGATAAATTAGAAGTCTATATCGGTCAAAACTGGATCTTTAATGTTTAAATAATTCAATGTGAATTATATATATATATATATATATATACTCTGCATGTGAGAAACACATGTGGTACTTATTGTCGACGAAGTTGCAGCAACAACTTTA
>NW_017259586.1:1989662-2035400 GCF_001594045.1 Atta colombica
ATTTCCAATGATACATTATTTGTATGTAGATTTTAATATACAGAAAACTATTATCGCATACACATTTTATTACAAGAAAGGTGTATTCAGATTGATACGCAAAATCATATGCTCGGTCCCTCCTATTATGCTTATTCAGGTGTCCGCTACAATTCCATCACATTAACTTCTATCATGATCCCAACTCAAGCAAACTATATGTCAGGCAAGAGAGATAGTAGCAACTGTCATGGTATGTACATGATGGTAGGTCTTACAAATCCAGAGGGAAGTGTCACTTCCATCATGTTGGGCCGATTCCTATCAGAATTTCATAATTATATATTTCAACCATGATATCATTATTAAATAATATTTAATTGATATTTTGCGGCTCCACAGCAGTAGATGTTATTATTATTATTATAAGATTATCTGCGCAGCAGTAGATGTTATTATTATTATAAGATTATCTGTGCATCTCTCTCTCTCTCTCTCTCTCTCTCTCTCTCTCTCTCTCTCTCAGTGGTCATAAGAAATATTCAAAATTTCAAGAGTTTTTAATTAATACACATATAAATATGTACATATGAAAATGTATATATCAACACATTATATATATATTCTTATATTGTTTCCATACGTCTTCATGATATAAAAATATATTTAATAAATACATACATTTATTAAAAATTTCTGAATTTTTCTTGAATGACTCTCTCCATTCACATTGTTATAAATAATCTTTTTAATTTAATAATAGAGATTCTTTATTTTCTTACAATAAGGACAACTTTCATTAACTTTTAAAGATTATTAAATAACTGAGAAAACCAAAAATGTATAAGTACAATATTTGCATGATTGCAGAGGAATTTCTAATTAAAACTTATAAATTATTAGTTCCAGCATTCCGGAATTAATTTATTATCTGTCGCTAAATCGTAAATATTATAAAATAAAAAATATTATAAATGTGTACGTTATGTTGATCAACGGCGAAAGGTTGGTCATTTGACGAGGAAATAACTCATGGTTACGTCACGTCATCACACAGAGCATTCACTCGCATCGTTATAGTGCATAATATTTCATCGAGCTCGTTACCTCCCAATTTGCTTTTGCAATTAATGAAATCCTACTGGCGCAGCGCCGCACTGCAATCCAAACCAATCCAGACAATAGTACATCCGATCTAAATGTAAGCGAGTCACGTTTGTGGCTGACCCACGTCTGTACTTATACATAATATTATGGCAATTACAACTTTGATACATTAAGGAGTGATCTATTTCAAGATAAACTGTGATCTTATTATTCAAGCGTATCATATAAATAGTATCATATAAATACAACAATATATATTCTGTAACGTGACTGACTGCACGAAGAAAATTTATGTTGCGATTTTTAATTATGAAGCAAAATGAAAACAATTTTAACACAAAAGATAAGATTTCATAAAGTTATATTTTACTTTTCATTAAAGCAGAATTTTGAAACAACCACGTAAAATATTATATGAATTTTGTGGAAAGGAACAAGAGATTGTTCTAAATACAGTTATTGTAAACATAGTAACAGCGATTATAAATTAAGGGATTGTAATGAGAAAGGTGTAAAATATGACGTTTGCAAAGATGAGACGACCATAATTTACGATCCAGGAAATTTATCTAAATTGCTGTAGAACGCGTTCTGCGTTGCGCCATTTTTCATACACACCACGGCATTATGGTAATGTGGCAATAAGCGAGCAGATTTAAACTTGGTGTAACGGGTGTAGTTCGATGCATCCACGGATAACACGACTAACAAAGTAACATTATCTCGAGCTTTCTTATGCTAATGAAATTTTGAGATTACGCCTGGAGAGGGAGCGAGGAGGCACTAAAAGCTCATTAAAATCTGGTTGAGTCTTCGTTAATTATTCTTTGGAAAAATGCGTTAGACGGTGTAAGCATACATTTAACATTACGAATTCATAAATTAAACATTTTGAATTATAAATTACAGTCCATCAATAAAATATCGAAACGGTTGAGCAATCTTTTCTTGATGCTAATGAATAATATTATTTACACAATACCGACATAAATTATTATTATTTAACGTGAATAATTAACTATTTTCTTTCTCCCTTAATTCACGATTAACATAATGTTAATATCTACATGTCATATAAATTGTACAATAAATTAATGACATTAACGTCACCTCACGACGATCGTAAAATTAGATGACCGATTCTACCGATACTCTGTTATTCTGATTGAGTTATTATATAATTTTATATGCGCGCATAAATAATAAATCAACGCGGCAACAATAAATAAATTATGGATTAATGAAGAGAATTGTGATCTCCAAACATAGAGACTCGACACACCCTCCCCTCTGTGTATTACGTATATTACTGGAACTCGTGGTGATCAATACATTGTAATGAGAAAAAAGAAGAAGATACAGTTGAATGAGGAGATGTCAAATGAATAATGTACACTAGAAATCCGCTAATGGAAGGTCGGAAGAAAAAGAAGGTAAGAGGCGCGCGTTGCACTACTGTCGATAAAACAACGAAAATTGGACACCGCGCATTTTTTCTATAGCTTTCTCGTGGGTTAGATACACGGTAGCTGTAGTTGCAATGCGGCGAGTAGTAGTTGCGGCGTAATGAGCAAGCCGTGTATAATACGATGCAACATTAACGACGGCTACGGTATGTACGGTTCTCCTAAGTTAGACTATTCTGCACCTCGGCATTTTCGAGATCGTAAACTCACTTGACTTTGTCGATTTTGTAGCTGAAATAATTTAAAATAACGTAGTATAAGGTTACATTAATTCTCAAAAATTGTGATAGTCGAAATTTTTATATCTTTATATTTTGATAAATTACACAGAATGATCATAAGAACTTATAAGTTAAGATGACCAACTTCTTAAGAAAACAAGGAGGAACATTTAAAAAAATTCAATATTAATTATCATAATTAAATTTTAATAAATTAAACATTTTTTAAATAATTATCAATGAAACAAATAAATAATATTATATTATTATATTTATAAACAACTATAACCCTATGTGTAACGTGAAATTATAACAAAAATTATGTCAAGTTACGAGATCACATTGTATTTCTTAAAATTGTATCTTTTACTGAATTTATTTTATGAATAATATCTGAGTTTTAAAAAAAAAATTATAGAATTTTCTTCATATATTAGTTGAAAATTATATCACACTTATTATTTTACGTTTATTATCTTTTACACTTAAAAGAAGGACAATTTATAATCACGTTTTTACTTTGGAACAAAGTGGAATGAAGAGTTGAAATTTCAATCCGTCCCTTCTAATTTGAGACAGTTAGTCACTAAGCTATAAGTCTACTTGTACAATATAATGCCATTTAAATCGTATCTTAAATTTTGCATACGAATTTATTAGTGATTATAATTTTCATTACAGTTATGTCTATTAAACAAAATTACTTACATCGTTGTAAGCACAAGACGATGAGTTCTACGTCATTGTTGCAATTTTTAAATGTAAGTTGTTTAATTGTATAATATATACAACTTGCCTCTTTTCTGGTCTGGCTATTACCCACTTTGCTTGAATAACAAGTACAGTGTGCAGCCTCACAATGACGTTTTAATCGGTCCTTACTCGCACGAGCAAATTTAGATTTTATTTTTAGCTAGACTTGCGGACTTGTGGCTGAGCTATTAACTATTTGCGGCGGTATGGTTAATTTATATGTGCAGTAGATATTAATTAGCGTATCGTGACGCGGTGGAGGCAATTAATGCAACAAAGTGAAACGTTACGTACGCGGCATTTCGAGTTAATTTCGGTGAAATTATACATTTCCTTTAAACTTTAATTAGACGCCATACAGTAGCGCGGAAAATACGAGGAAGTCAAGAGACGCGGGGAATTAGATGGCGAAGCCATTTCTCCTAAAATGCGATGGAGAGAAATGCTTTTGGTGAGCAGAGCCGGTGACATGCCGGTAAACGAGGAAGATCCTCGGAATACTTGCAAGTGAGCGTTAAGAAAACTTTGTAAAGCAATAGCAAATTACAAACAACGTGTATATGCCAGAAATGTTTGACAATGAAACAAATGTAGATGCATTAAATAAATTAAATATGAGCTCGAAGCTTTTCGCATACTATATAGTACTTTTTACTAGTAGATCATACTTAATTTATATATAAAACTATTTATGAAGTGCTTATACATTCTAAATTTCTTGCAATGAAATCTCACTTCAAAAAAAAGTGAAAATACAATTACCCTTCATTTCTTGACAATTTTCACATTTTTTGAAGTGAAATTTAATTCCTTTGGAGTAAAAATTTACTCCAAAAAGGGTGAAAATTTTCACTCTTTTTCAAGAAATAAAATATTTTCACTTTTTTTCGAGAGTGGTTGCATCTTCATTCTCTTGGAGTGAGATTTTATTGTAAGAAATTTAGAGTGTAGATATAGGTATCTATAAATAAACGCATTCGTATATTGTTTTTTCTTATTTATTATTATTATGTACATAGTAATATTTCGGATATTTCAAGCAGATTATATGCGTAGTCGTTCAACTCCGGTTCCTTCAAAGCGCATAGATTCGCGGTCTGTGCTATTCACATGCGAGCCGATTGTTCGCGCAGACAATGCGTCATGAGTGAAAAAATTGGGTCAGCTCAAAGAGAGAGAGAGAGAGAGAAGAAAGAGAGAGAGAGAGAGAGAGAGAGAGAGAGAGAGAGAGAGAGCGCTGGTTCTCATAGACACGGCACCCCGGAATAGGGGTTCATTCGCGTACACGTAGCCAGGAAAATAAAAGGCTTGAATGGACGGTCCGAGGGAGCAACGAGAACCTGCCCGGGGTGTTGCACGAACTCGGATTGTCTGTCCGTACGTGTGCAGTTGCTTTACAGTATGCAGCTTGCGCGTAAACGAGAAAGAAGCGATGCAAAAAAAGAGAAAAAATTAGAGAAGGGGTAAGAGGAGAGGATATAAAGTGCAATGGCCTCGTTTCGAAGTAGGCACTTGGCTGGGCTGATCTTTCCACGCAAAACATCTTCTTATATGTCCAAGAACATTTCTTCGCCATTGCATTCAGAATCACGGGATTTACAGACATTTTTAAAAAACGGTAGTCATTTTAGGAATTTGTGCTCAGAAATTTGTCTGCTGACACAGTAGTCTTATGGAAAATTTGTCGGATAATAAATCTTTCTAGATGTGAAAGAGTACTAAAGAGGATTTAGAAAAAGAAAGACATTATCTCGTAATCATCATTATCTGTATGCTTTATAAGATAATATTTCAATATTAAATTTCTTTTTTAATTTGACTTTAATTCAGCTTGTAATACATTTTAGAGAAAATTAAAAAACTGTTTGTTGAATTTTTGCAACTTTTGAATATTCTGCGATTAATATAATTTTTTAATCAAGCTTTTCTATATCAAATTTTTTTCTAAATATTTTTCTTTATAAATAATTTAATCTAATTCTTTCAAATTTGTTCGAACATAACTAAAATTCTATCTGGCAAATCACAATCTCTGTAGTTAATTTGTTCATGATTGAACAAGACACATCAACGAGTTAACTCTAAATCCGTGAGTTTAATCGCATTAGAATTCACCGCGTCGTTATTTCACGAGTGATTTCCGGAATTCGGTTATCTGCTGCACACGCAATCTAATCTATTCAAAGCGCAGCTTTTTATTTTTGCGTGCACGCTTCCGTAAAGTAGAGCATTATTGAATATCTAGAAGACATCCTGGGCTTAATCGCGCGAATTCTTTCACGCGCCTGCCGTAAAAGCGAATCTTCCGAAGCTCCTATTATTCCAGTTAATAAGTAGGGGATATTAAATTTTTTTCTCATCCTAGTATATATACCTACATATATATTCTCTTCGCCAATTTTGTCCCGTTAATTCTATCCGTTGTCAGGAATCTACAGCAAAATCATTCGACATTTTTAAAATAAGATTAATTCACGCGCGCCAGCGCTTATCAGTAATGATCTTGTGTTTTCATCAAATTTGCACGAGTCGTCGCTTTATGATAGCGTTTTTGATATAAAGGGGAAATTATCCTTCATACGTGATAAAGCAGCGTCAAAAGCGGATTTATCTGAATAGGATGCTATCTATACGCATAAAGCAGTCGGGTTCCTTCAAGATTCGCGATAAAGGAAAAGCCGCAAATCGCTTTTTTGTCGCGCGCAATCACGCCACGAGACGAACGAGTACACATATGTATACACGCGTGTACACTTGTACTTTGCGTGTATGTATTTCTCCACGCGATTCTCGGAAAAGTGGAAAAAGAGCTGTGAAAATTGGACAGAGGGATGAGTAGGAGAGGGTAAGGCTAATGCGACGAGAGATGATGGAATTTGCAAATCACCCTGCACTTCACTTTTCCCACCCTTGTTCTCGATTCCCCCATTCTCTCGTCTAAATCTTCATCTCCCTATTTCTGCTCCACTCATCTGTAAACCCTATGCACCGTTCTTTCCTGGCGCCTGACTTAAGGGAGCCGTACATTTCACACTCGCGCGAACGTTCTTGTTAACCCCGGCCGGTTTTAATAAAAAGTTCAAGAGTCGACGCCCCGCCGCTAGCACTCGACAGTCATCGATCAGCGCGCTGAGAAGTCTGCAACTTATGTTAGTGTGTATAACTCGCAACTGAAAGGTGCACATAACGAGTTTCTACATTACACTCACGTCTGCGAAGACTTGGAAATGGTTCAGAATAGGAAAATTAATAATTTTATGAAAAAATTAATAATTTTATGAAAAAATAAGGAAAATTAATTCTTCTAAAATTAATATTCCATCTTAAATTTGATTGGCTATTAAGTCATACGAAATTATTACTTAAAAATTATGCCATTATACACAGATAACTATTATTAACATTTAGGTCGGATTTATAATGATTATTTAAAAGTAATTTTTACAAAGGCTGCATAAGCAAATTGAGTGAAAATTTATCAAAGTAAACGGTAACGTTTCGTGAATGATATAAGGGGTGTGAATAAAATTGGTAGCTCGTAAATTACGCCTTTACAGAAAACTGCATGTCTTTCTATAACGTAAGAGAAGACATGGATGAGATGTAATGACCTAAGAAATGAGGCAGCGAGGAAGTATTATACCCATCAAAGAACCTATAATCTTATCCGACCCTTTCAAGGGACTAGCCGCTATCTCCCTTAATCATTTCATACGTAACCTATTCAAGTCTTTCTATCCCGACTCTCCTTTCAGCAGAGAATAGTTCTTGATCTTTTCCTCGTTGGTTCATGTCTTTAATAAATAGCTCAATGAAGCACATAGAATTGGTCATAAGATATATTTTACTTAATCGGCTTTTATACGATTATTCCTCAAATATATCGCGCGCATTGATCGTCAATATATGCATACTTAACTGAATTCTCAGATGTAAAATATGGATTTATTGAATCCAAATTGAAAGTCCACATTATATCAGAAATTAACGATAGAAACATAATGCTAGAAAAATTAAGACATATTTTTAATTAAACTTTAAATTATTTAGACTTTTGCTTACTCGAAATGATTATTTTCAATTATTTTCTAATTTAACATTTGTGTAAAGACAGCTCAGTTTTCAGATATCTAAACGCAATTAAACTTTTAAGTCGTTAAATCCTTTTTCTTAACGATATACGAGTTGGAACAATTTTACTCGGCTGTGTGCGGTAGTTACGTTCCATTCTCATCAAACAAAAACAGCAGAATTCCAACATTTCCAATTAACGTGGTGCTAGTGATGAATTAAATGTTCTCCCATGCGTCATCTCGAAATGACGTTCATGAACGAAGTTCATGGAATTCTTCGGCTCGCGTGAAGAAGGATCCACCGCAAAACGTGCGAGGTGTTGACTCGGCATTAATTCCACACTCACTCGCATGAAGTAGATCATATGCAGGCCTAAGCACGAATTGAATCCGAGATCAGTCGAATCAACTATTAATCACGCCATTTGCAATAGCTGAAAGGAAGGTAACTGGTTCAATATAGTTGATCATATGAGTCGATCGCTTACTGGCCGGCGTGAAGCGTATTTTTCAAAGAGATGTTATGATTGTAAGGCGTCGAACTAATCGACTGCTAACAAACCATTCAGCGTTCACACATTCTATGTATTTTCCCAGCGAAAGAATTGCTTCACGTGCGACCGCGAACTCGTACAAAATCACAGACACGCCTTCTAAAGGAAGTATACAATAGAATCGAACAAAACAGAGAAAGTGGGACTTTGCCGAGTTTCTAAGTTGTTTAGATTTTCTATCATATGTTATAATCGCGTATGTGATAAAATAAAATCAAATTGTACACTGAGAGAAAAGTGTTTGTGAGTTGATATCGTGTTTGTGAGTTGTGACTATAATTGTATGATAAAATATTATAATTATGGTTAGGAAACATTATTTTTATTATTGCTATAATAACAATAACCTTATATATAATATACATATATAATATATATATAGTTACATTTTATAGTATAATTTGCAATATGATTTATGTATAGGATAATCATACAATTAATTAAATGAATATATATAATGGTCGTTATGATCATAATTTAGTGTTCAAATTATTATAATTCATATGGTCAAAACAATTATTTTATGGTTGTCCCAAAAAATGATTATAAATTATAGTTAAATTATGATTCCAATCATTTTTTTTCTCAGTATAATTATAACAGAACATTAAAAAAAAAATACGAAGACTATAAGCAAAGAAGTAAAAATGAAATAAAAAGAAGACTAAACCAGGAATTAAAACTTATTGTTGAAACTCTAATACGTTTTTACATAAAAAATTTTAAAGTTAAACATGAAATTTAAAACAGTTTAATAAACTCATGCCGAGCGTTGACTGCGGAAGATACAAGAATATGTATACTAAATTGCAATGTATTCACATTGATCATCTATGGAGAAGTAACCTGTAAATAACTACAGGAACATGATAAATTACGATGCGATCACGTAGTTCGTGTAGGAACTCTTGAAGCATGATCATGCTCAGAGAAAAAGGCGAGGCAACTTTTCGCGATTATGGATCGAGCAGGACGCAACACATCACCCAGCAAGTTTCGAAGTTCCCAAGTTTGGCGACTCGTCTGCTCCTTTTTTACATCTTTTTTATGCCGCGTCCAGAAAGAAAAGCATCGTAAAGGATCGGAAGGAAGCACCCAGAACGATCGTTTTGAAAATGTGTCATGGTCTTTAATTCACCGTCGCCATGGCGATGCACATATTGTATATCCTTTTTCGAGGGAGAATCGCGATTGGAGCCGTTATAAAGTCGACCCCTTGGTAGCTGAGAAGTTCATGCGCATCAATTAATCTGCCGCGACGTTGCGGGATTTTAATGAATGTCCCATAACAAAATACGTTGCGCGTAATTAGAGTACGCTGCGGGCGTTAGCGAGCAAAAGACAAATGGCTGCTCGTCCGCGTTGCAATTATTTTCCGTCTAATGATCACGAAAGAAATCAGGGATAAGTCGGGTCTATCGAGAATGTAGTGATGTATGTTTTTTTATAGCAATCATTTTACGCGGGACAAGACTTTTCCTGTATCACAAAAATGACTGATATGAGAATGATAAAAATATCTGTTCTATAAAACAAATTGAATGATGGAAGTGAAACCATAAAAACAAGTATTTATTTAATGCTATATTTTACCTTAACAAATTGGTTACATCTTCAAATAATTATATTTTGCAGTTCAATTATTTTAAACTTGTTTGTGTTGAATTAAGTTTATATCATTTATTTGGATGCATTATTTTCATTGTATTTTACATTACTGTCATATTTATAATATTTATATTATCTATTTTATATATAAACTAATATTTTTAAGATAAATATAATATATAAAAATAATAAGCAATATTTTTAAAGCGTTGTTATCAGGACTTCGAATAAATTTACTTATTCACTGCTGCTGATCTTTACTTATTTAAATTGTAATGACTTTGAAAGCGCAACGGAAATAAACTCGAGAACAAAACTCTTTAAATAATTTGATATCATAAACATTATGAAATTTACAACAGCCCGTTTCATAATGGGATAATTAATCATTGATGCAAATGGTTTTTCATCGTATCCAGCATAATACGTATACAACATTCGTGATATTCACGCCATTTGTCGCGTTTACGCCGTTAATCCGATTGGCAGAGGACCTGCGACAAAACTGGGATTAAATCGCACAGCGTGCCGCGCATTTTCGTTCGAATACGATAAAAGTTTTTCCAATCGTGAGTATGTATGTCGACGTCGGCTGACTCTTATCGGCACATCGAATTTAACGGCAATCACAACGGATTTCCGTTCGGCTCGTACAAAGATCGTGTTTAATCTTGGAATGTTAACGTGAACTGATTGCCAATTAACGGTAATACGCTTTCACATGTAATGCAAGGAGGTTGAATGCCCAGTAGACGTGCGTAACTCACCGTATAATCTTGATTGACAGGCGATCTTACTGTTACACCATGTGCACAGTAATATCATGTTACTTAGGATGCAATCCACTTGCCATTACAAATGTTTCGAAGCTTTTGATTGACCAGTCAAAGGAAGAAAGAATTTTATTACTGATCGATCGAAAAATGCTCGAAACATTTGTAGCATTAAGTAGACCATAGTCTTAATTATTTAATCCGTGTTTCTTTTTTTTTTTAATAAGATATACAGACACACATAAAGATCGTAAAAGCTTAAAAGCCGTGCTTGCGTACATGTGGAAACACTAAAAGTACTAGCTTTTTTCTTTAAATAAATAACAAATAAAAACGCTCGATATATGGTTTAAGATACACGGGCATGCTTTCGAACACAACATGGACTTTTACTATTCCCTAGTAATTACCTCTCTCAATGCCTGCGCACATACATAGTGCAGTCTCAATAATGCAATGCACGCGGGAGCAACTTTGGGTAAGAGAACGGGTGTGGTTCACTTTCGCGACGGGCGACTGTGGACCGCGTTAAAACTCGTAATAGAGTAAAACTCGAATGCGTATTTGTCGTGTAATACTCGAAACTCCATTCAACACCAAGAAGTTTGTTCCGCTCGGTGGGTGAAAATACATCGTAAATAGTACTCGCAATGAAAGCAACTACGGACCAAAAATCGTTCATGATTTACCGCGCTCTTAATTTCGCCGCCGAGTTATACGCCTCGTGTTCGCATTACATATTTCCTTGGCCCTGTTTGGTCAGTTCCATGGTTACAATATTGCCTCGATGGCCATCGTGCCGTTAATGTAAAATGTTAATTTCGAATAGCGTTTCGAGTAACGCCTAGGGGAATTCACTTTATGTTCCAACTTTATAGTTATATAAATTATGTATATTCGTGGACTTGAAAATTGTATAAACTGATAAACTATTTTAAACACATATAATAATGATTAGAGGCATAAAATGTAGGCTTTCATTTTGTTTCTTTTTTTGCGACATTTTCATTTTTCAATTATATTTAAGTCAATGATATCGCAAACTATAATTTATTAAACTAAGTTTAATATAGAATATACTTGAAATGATTTATTTACAAAAGACAGTTTACAAAATGGAAAAATTATTTAAATGGAAAGAGACATTATGATGTGATTATCTGAATGTGATGTACCCCTCCCCTCTCATAGTTTTACAGAATCTGAATTCTTCAGATCTACTTGGACTTCCATAAGTCCAAATGGCTTGAATTCACTGAACATTCTGAATGTATTGAGATATTATCAGATTTAGGAGTTTCTTTTCATTGAATACGTTTTCCTAGGAAAACTCTTACGTTGATATCGTCTTCGTGAATGCTTACTACGAGCACTTCTTTTTTTGTAGATATCTTTAGGAACTTCAAAATCATTTTAAATTAATAAATATGCATAATTACAAATATTTTTATTGAAAAACAATGTTTTGTAATATTTTTCATTAAAAAATCCGAAACCGTCATTATCAATTTATTAAGGAAACCTGATATAAAAACATTGAAAGAAGACATTTAATTACGTGCAAACGAAAACATAATTGTTTAAGGAATATAGAATTCCTCTTATTCAATTATAGTTATTCAAGTTTATTTATTTTCTCAAAATAGAAGAATATCTTAAGAATTAATTTAGGATATAAACTTGTTACTTGCAAATTTTAAATTAACTTTAACTTTTATATTAAACTTGGCATAGAATCATATTAAAAAACTGTAATATATGAAATAAATAAACGTCAACAAAAAAGGTCATTTCAATCAAAATTTCACAGTTTCGGATGTGACAAGTTAGAAATCTTTTGTAAAAAATGATATTAATTAATTGCACAGAAATTTTGAATGGAAGCCCACATTAGCAACAAAGACATATCACTTTTTCCTCTAATATATGCAAAATACATATTTGTAATACACGTCTCATTAGCTACGTCCATGTTCAAACATTAGATATATATAATACATACGCTACCTCAAATTAATCGATTCAATTAATAATGTCAATTGATCTCACTTGATTGGCCTTTGGACACCGACAATTGTTCGAGGTCATCCTACGCTCATCCAAAATGTCATGTCACACGAAGGCGAGCCAAACTTTTTTGATCTTTTTGTACCTTATCGCCATCGTGCTGGTCATAAAACTTGACGAGCCGCCGCAGCCCGTTGAAATTGGTTTTAATAAAGAGCTAGGAAAACAGCGTCCGGGGGAGAGATCCATCTTCCCTATCGATAAAAGTTCCCGGTCGTGAGGGCAGGTGGAAAAGAGAAAGAGGGAGGGACGCGGACTCGACGTACACGTTCAATCACTGCCACCCGGATCGAAATGCGGACGATCGAGACATGCGGAGCTCGCACCTAGCGTCACCGGGGGATGAACCATCGGTACAGGTGCCCGGGAATTCACGAACGGCGAAAAAATGCTAAAGTCAGCGACCATAGTGACCGTAATAAATTCGTTCTGCGGACCAACGAATTCAGCCAGCCAGCCAGCTACGCTCGATCTTGCACGGCTTCCTCCGCAGCCGCAATTTTCCATCGAATGTTCCTGCGGCCGGAGGACACGTGGGACGAGAGGACGAAATTAGAGCAATCTTCTCTAATGGTAATTAATGCGACGCAGTCGATGTAACTCACGTTTGAAAGAACAGTCGCGCGATCAGGTCGACCGTCTGGTTCGCTTCGAATCGAAAGACTCGCCGTTGGAACCGGACCGACAGGCAAAGGTTGAAAACCTTTCGGATTGAAAACCACCTCCACCGAGGAACGAAACGACAAGTTCACTAGCTGAACTACGTGTACACAGCGATGATACCGAGGCGGTAGAACGATCGTGGTATCGCAGCTAGCACTTTTAAACAATGAGGGCTGATTGAATCGGGAGGGAGGGAGGGTGATGGCATCAGCGGTGCGTTTTCGTCGAAGCTCGAAACCCGAGCGTTCTATGTACCCATTTTCACCCCTCGACCGAAGGGAATGAGGGCCGCCGGTCTTCCGTAGCTCGACGAAGGCGAGATGGCGGTGGCACGTACGAGCGAAAACACCAGCGTATATTTACCCAGCGTCGTCGCTTCGCCGTTTATCTTTACCAGCGAGGCGATCGGAAAGGCGTGCGCTGTTGTTATTCTCAAACAGACAGCGATGCGGTTACCCGGTATAAACGGTATTACCGTTCATCGTGCGAGCACGTACAGCATAGGTACACTAAACTCGATGAGTTGGTCGTTTTCTTTCTACTCTCGCGATATGCACGTTTAATTACCATTAACACAGCAAATAGAAGCGCTTTGTAAATATTTAGTTTATTAAATTTGCGCAAGATGGTTTTTTTTTTATGAAAAAGCGATTTCAGAAAACGTTACCATATCGTACATGGTATAACATGATGTTAGGTGTTAATGCAATCAAAGAAAGCATCATAAGAAGGAGGAAGCGGCCAAATGGAACAGGTACAAACTGCAGTTCTTAAAAGCTCTCTTCAGAACCTTGCCGGTGCTCAGCAACATCTCTTTCTTCTTCCTCGCATGCTTCTGCCGAAAGACTTTGAACTTGCACCGCATTAACCAGTAGCCGTGCTCAGAAGCAGCACGAATTCGTAACATTACTTCGGATAGCTTCGCGCGGAGAAAAATGCCGTTTCTTACAAGGATGTTAAATTGGTCTGTTGTAAAGAAATAACAACCGGGAGGAAAGCAAGAAGTGGAAAATAGAGCGAGCGCTCATTATAAACTCGATTTAGGAAGTAGAAAAATGCATTCAACAGCGGAACGACTTATTTCAGGATATTAATTTCTATAAGCTAGTTTTTTTGCTAATTAATGAACTATTAGATTTGCATTTTAACCTTAGAATGCTATTGCCATTGAGTGATACAGTATTAGTGTGAATACATAAATGTGATAAGAAAAGTCACTCTTAATTTAATTACTGTAACACAAGTTACATTAATGCATGTCACGTTTTTAATAAAATATTTACCATCTAGAATTGTATAAATAACTTAATTATTAATTTAAAAGGAAAGGAAAAATAACATTATCAAATTTAATCTTGAAATAATATGATAATAGTATGAATGAAATAGTATGTCTAATATCTAATTTTATGTGCATGCACGTGTATTTTCTCATGACACTTAAATAAAATATGTAACACAAAATAATAATACAAGACGGTTTAAAAATTGAAATTATTTATCATGCTCTTCAAGTAGAAACCAAAAGTCATAATAACATTATCATGATCTAATTTGTCACTTATAAGTTTATGATAATGACGTTCTGAATGAAACCATTATGATTTAATTATGACTCTATGCTGTATCTGGATCTCTGTTATAATATTGATCATCAGATTCAAATTAATATGTAACGAACAGAATTTTTTAAATGTCTTGTCTCTGCTTGTTTCAGCTTTTAGCATAGCAAATTGGACTAATGATCACTAAAGGCAAAGCTTATTACTTAATGACATCACTTATTTATACATAAAATTTACATATCAATAGCATTCTAGAATTAATACGTACAGGTGAAGAATTGATTTGTATAGTGAGATCTGTTTTCTAAATAGTTAAGTATAGGAAGTATATATAATCGACTCTCTTGACATTGTTAAGTGAGTTAAGTCAAACTACTGAATGTTACAATAAGGATTATAGTTAATAATTTAGGTAAATAATCACTTTGTGGAGATTTATTCGTACATGTGACTTCTCCATTAGTGAGTTACATTATGACAAAATCCGACGATCAGTATGCATGATGTGCGCATTAATTAATGGAAAAGCGACAGCTTTAATAGAGCGGCCTGATAATAATACACCGCGCGCTTACTTGCTAATAGTTTTCTATCGCGAGTGAGGGAATAATTAACTCATTACAAGCGATCGCGCATTGATTAAAGTCCACTACTGCGGCGGACGAGTTCGGACGGTCCATAATTGGCTTACAATCGATTTTAAAAATGTGAATCAAAGGTGCAGCTAACTGTGCCAAATACAAGTGCAATTCGTTGAATTATTATTCGAAGGGCAAAGTTTATACTTTACGCATCAGTAAATTGCGCATCGCATTTGACTTTATAAATTATAACGCTTATATATTAAATATTACCAAAGTAAATAAAACGTTACAATTGATTGTGTGTAATGATTAGATACTCTTTACAGATACTTTTTACAGATATTTATTAACTATATAATTCGTGTACGTGTCTAATATGGGATATCGTAAAAGTGATAATTTGTTGAAAACTTGTAGATATCTTTTGTATCGTTAACCACTCAAAAGGTAGAAAAATACTGTCATCATTATGTCATGTGTGCAACTCTAAATACGTTGAATAAACACGCATTTTGCAATTGAACGAGGATAAGGAAATTCTCGAGATCCGTACGCATTCAACACTATATTTACCGCCTACGTATACTCGGCACGTCTTGATAGTGAAAAACGCGACCCTGGAGGCAACAATTTTCTTTAATCGGTACAGGAGCTCGCATAATTGCGTCTGCTCGCCCTCCACTCTCGTATGTACATCGATCCAATCGATGGCCACGACCGTATAATATACCAGGTGATCTAGAAGCACCGTATGTATTTCATACAATTGCAAATATCAGACGTTAAACTATAAAAATTAGTTACAATCGAACTAACGTTGATTACGAATATATTTTTATCAAAGATAAAAAATCCGGTGAACAGAATCTCGAGAAGATATATAAAAAAAAGATCTTATTTCATTGTTGATTAAAAAAAATTTCGCTATTTTATTAGAAGATAAAACTTGAGTACTTGTGATAAATATTTCATAACTTCATAACTAAGAAAAAAAATCGATTTAATGAACTATATGGCTGTACCGAGTATATTCGGGACACTCCGTATACGTATATTCCGGACGAGAAGGCACATAAATGCCTTTGCCCGGTTGATTGAAATTTATGTTTTAATTCATAGTCGAATAGGCGGGAATGGCAAACAACGTGCGCGCATGGTCGTCGCCGATGGACCGTGTGGAAGAGAGAGATATGATGGGAGATGGAAGGGGATGTATGTGCGGCACGGTAGCGAACGAGAGGGAGGATGAACGAGGAAAGGGTGCGAGGGCGGGTCATCTCGTTTCTCTGTTTGCTGTTAATTTACAGTGACGCGCCGCGGCTGAGTGCGTCCGGTGCTAATAAATTTCTAGAGCCACCCCGGCAACTCGACACTCCCTCCTCCTCCTCCTCTCTCCCTGCACTTTTTCCCGCTCCCCCCTTTTCCACCCCCTTCACGATCCACCGCGACGAGATATTCCGGCCGCATTGAACAGCCTGTCGGCGCCGCGCCGCCCGATGTAGCGGCTCCGAGAAAAAGCGGCCTGTAAACGTGACACGCGACCGCACGCGGGGATTTTGTATATTTAATCAAATTGTAACCATTACCATTCGTGCATTACGAAAATTTCATTTTAATCGCTACACAGCAGAGCATTCGATTGCCGAACTAATACAGACATTGCGGAACAATGTGTTTTTTTACGATAATATCATTACGAGTAAAAATATAAAAACGATATTTCTTTTAAACTTGTGCTTCGAAATTCTTCGTGTGGAGAAAATTAATTACAATATATATATTTTTTAAACGATTTTTTTACGATATTTTTTAACGATTGACATGTATTTTTTGTAACGTAAAGTAACATTTTTATCAATTATAACGTAAGATTTATTTTGGAATTAAAAAGATTTATAATTCTGTATTTTAAGATCTCGAATCTCTCCGTAAATGAAATGTAAATAAAAAGAGTTGGTATAAGATCTGGTAAGATAACGAGAAATTAATAATTTTGTCCAAATAAATAATTAAAGTTTAAAGAATGAACGCTTCACAAGCTTCGCTGGAACTTGGAGCTGATGTAACGCCTCGGATGATTATAAGTTTCTAGAGTTCTCGGTGGCGAAACGCTATCCTTACTTCAAACTCGTTTCTTGCGATTTTTCTACTTCGCTTTCTTTATTCGCCGGTTTTAACGAAACTCTAAAACTGCGTCATTACTATCGAGGTAAAGCAACTTTCTTTTAAACGTAAAGTAATACAACTTGTATTTTCGTAAAAGTGAACGATACCTCGATACAAGTAAACCCAGTAAATTTTCCTCTGTTCCTAAATTTCTTGAGGATTTACAATTCTTGTATTTTTTCCGAAGAAACTAAATTCTTGATGACTATCTCGAAACATGTAACATGTGTCTACAAACAAATATCTTCTGCATTGCAGTGTGTTTGATTTATTTTGAAAATTTCTCTTGTAAAAGTAAAATTTGGTACATAAGTACACATAAAAATATTCTCTCGCACAATTTTATTTAATCTCCGTGCTATTTCCCGCTTTACTGTTATAAATCAATACGCCGACGAAAACCTCCGAGTTTTATTTCTTCGCATTGTAATATCATGTGATAATGCAAATCGTCGAGCCGCGCAAAATGTATCGGAGCTTGAGAAAGTAAAGTAGTTTAAAGGCAGACAAACAAAGTGACGACCACTAGGGACAGTAAATTTTCATCGATATACAAGGCAAAGCACACCGTGAGAAATGGCGTTGCGAGCAAATTGTACTAGCAGTCAGTATTTTTGCGCGACAGAGATTTATGACGATCGACGCGTTTCGCGAATTTCAGGCAGTCCGCGCGTGTTTGCTTCAGTATTTTCAAAATGGACGTTATGGCTTCCTCTGTGCAACATTGAGAGATTTTAAAATGGTTACACAGTTCGACATTGAGAAATATATTGAAAATAAAATATTTCGCCATTGAGGCTCATATATATATATATATATAAAAAATATATATATATATATATATACATGTCTGTATAAAGTCACGAATGATAAAGTTATAACGAACTGGAAGTCGAATTCGAATGCCCGAAGTTTCGCTGCATCCAATTATCCGTGAATTAATAAAGATAAGAAATTACTGTAAGAGAAGCATCAATCTATTTCTTAATAAAATTTATTGAAATATAAACGCGTTATGCAAAACCTACAGTTAAGTTTTACTCAGCCTCAATCGTCGATTTAAGAGTGCTCGACCATGTTTAAATTTACACGCGTAAAAGGAGCAGTCGACGATTTTGTGTGGAAGTTTAACCGCTTTCAAATATCTCATTAATTTCTGCCGATGGCAGACGCAAGTTCGCCGTTTCCGCTGCAGTTTCGAAACTCCCGAGAGATCATACTCCGGGGCAAAATAAAGAAATGCAGGGAACTTTACTTGAGCCATCCCACTGCGGAGCGACGAGACGAACAGAAAAGAAATACGAGAAACAAGTCTTCTTTCTGTTAAAACAGAGATGTATGTGAGTACGTATCATCATCCATGCGAAAAAAACAAATCTAATTTTCTAATAATACTGATGTACGGCAATGTAAAATATTTCAAGCACATAAATGGAAATGAAAATGCAGAAAAATAAAAAGTATTTAGTTGTCTTCTTAAAATGTGATCGTTAAAACTGATAAATTAGTATTTAGAGACATCATAATTGGAATAATAATAATCAATTTTTGAAAATAATAATTAATCATAGAAATCATAATCTTGGATATCAATTTTTAAGCTATCTTTCTAAATAACATATTTCTTTCTCAAAGTAATTGAATGTTCTAGTCACATATTCCGTTCACTTTGCGTTAATTCGATATGGAAAATAAAGCCTAGAAATTTATAAACTTTAGTTTCAAAAACTAATTCTGTTTTTTCAAAAAGATATAATTTTGACCGTTGTTAAATACGTTATTGCGAAATAGTGAACGGTGTATGTATGAAATATCACCTATATGTACGCGTGCGTAACTTTTACATATTCTACATGTTACTCTATACGCAAAATGTAAAGCAGAAAGAACAGGAGAACACGTCAGAATTGCGAATATGCCGGTTTCACTTCAATACGACTCGTATTTCACTCTGCGTCGTGAAGCTGCGTATAGACATTGCTTCCAGTTTTTGAAACTATTGTGATGTTTTTGTTTGTAACTACTCACCAAATACGAACGCCGCTTCTATTCAGTCAGTTCTGAATTTGTGCAAACGCGTATTTTTTTTCTCCCATAAAAAGGGAAATAACTGATGCGCGAGTTCGTGCATTAAAAATTATTTTATTTCAATCGAAATCAAAGTACAAAAAAAAATTATAAATAATCCTTGATAATAAAATTATCAAGGATTAATGGATGGATGATATTAATGGAATATCAACGAATGATATTGCTGAAGAAAATATACAGGTAAATTTTGAAGTGATTTATTTCGAGAGAAAAAAATATTTTATGTTATATTATATTATATTATTAGAAATTTCTGTGACATTTTATATTTTCCGGAAATGTTTAACTCTTAAACACAAATCTCATTCAATTAAACATCGTTTTGAATTATTATATTAAAAGTTTTACAATTATAATTTCAATAATAATTTCAACAAATGCTAAAAACGTTTGGTTTTACTTTTTTTTTAGAAAAATTGATTAATTACTTTCTTGATTTTGAATTCTTAATATAAAAGAAATGTAATTGAAGAAAAGAAAAAGGTCTTCTCTCTCTCTCTCTCTCTCTCTCTCTCTCTCTCTCTCTCTCTCTCTCTCTCTCTATGTTTCTAATATCTAGTCAATTTAGAATAAAGAGAAATTGCAAAGTTGTATCAATCAATACTTAACGACTCGATTGATTTATTCATTCGTCGATTCCCTAGAGATAACGTCTAATAATAGAGTAGCCTCCAAGAATGAGTTAAAACGGTCGAACTGATCGGACGCTCATTACGAGAAGACAAATTTGTCCAGGAGCTATAAATTCGTGAGTCGATCGTGCGGCGGAAAGTTCTCAAGATCGAAGTTTCTACTGTAGAAACGTAGAATCGAGGCGGTAGATCAGTACCGGGCACTTTATCAGCTAAAAGTCGGACATGGGTTCGGCCAGAAGTACGACAGCGGGAGGAGCAGATTTACATGCGAACAGTGCATTCGAGTTCGCGACCTCTCGCATTCAAGAGACGTATCGCCCCTTATGGATACGCGCGATAACTCGCATAACTTATGCAATCTCGGCCTTCTCGCCATGCAAAGTGGGTTAGTCCGTTATTTCAATGAAACGATGTGGTCGCCGGACGAATGAAGTTGTAAAGGATTCGAGAGTATGAGGATGATCTTTATCACATATAGCTATAGAAAGTAATATATAATATAATATGTATGAGAAAGAGATATAATATCACATTATATATAATATTTTATAACAAGGAAAAGAATATAGCTGATATAATAATAATAACTTTATTGATGCAGTAACAAGAGAAAAAATTAAACAGCAATAAGATAAGTATTGTATAAAATAAATAAATAAAGATGGACAACAAAAGATGATCAGGCATTAACAATATAATACTACCCGATATTCTAAATCTCAACAAAGTTGAAAATTAGGACAGTTGTATCTGATTGTATAAAATTATGTTTTGAAAATTTATTTGTTTTACATTTTCTTTATATTCTCTCTAAATTTTTTGGAGTGAAATCTCACTTTTTTGGAATGAAATTTTACTCCAAAAAATTTAGAGAAATTTAAATTCGAGTTTTTAGTGAAATGATATAGACAAATAAAAGAATATTTTATAGACTTCTTTAACTAAATTACTATGGATTTTTATAGACATTCATGTATAAGATACTTTAAAGATAAAACACGTTAGAAATAATGTTTATAGAATAATTGGTATAATACTTTTTACTTCGTGATTTCGCTAATGTTTTTTTTTCGAAAATAATAATTTATATTACAAGTAATTCCTTCTTGATTTCGCACGATTCTCTATCACTTTAATCATCTTTTCTGTCCACTTCTCTGCCGGTGCACATTGCGATTCGATCCGAGAAAACAATTAACGATGGAAATCACGGCAGCTCGCTTTCGTTTCCCGTCATCGTTTTCAATCGACAACGGGGGGGTTCAAATTGCCCGTAGCTTTTACTAACGGGATTTAATTAACTCTGTTCTCAAGGGAAGTTTAATAATGACACATTTTATATAAAATTTGCGGCGGGGCGAAGACTTTACTTATCCCTCGGGACATCGATTTATTCGAGAAATGTGGCATCATTATTGCATAGTTCCTAGGTAAGATAACAAAGCTTAGCTGCGATACAAAACCATTTGAAACAGCTACGACTTCTGTACTGCGCTCTTTCGATGGAAGTATCGAACATATAATAATTCCATCATACTCCATCATACTCTCCTATCTCACCAATTGCAGGCGACATTTGAAGTTAGAAGGATCCCGCTTAAGTTCGTAAAATTAAACTTGTGATCATTTTATCTTTACTTTCACGATGTCTATGTATTAAATCTATGTATTAAATCATGGTAATTAAGTCTATGTATTAAATCACGGTAATCTCAAGTGTGACATTTGGATTTATGATAAGTTTCATTTATATTTTCTCTAAAACAATGTGTAGATATATCATATAATGTATAGAGGAAAGTCACCGATATTGACATACCGCAATTTGTTTTTAGAAAATATTTCTTCAACAAAAGGTAAAAATAAAATTTTAAAAACATAAGTACAAATTAAAAAGTCTTCCATCACAGTATAAGCAATTTTTATAATATTATTTGCAATTTTGTAATAATTAACTATTTCGTAAAGTAAGCAAAAATGAGCAAAATAGACTCCAAAACTGACACAGTGAGCAGTAATGCTACGTATTCCTCTTTTTCTTTTATAGGAATTATTTGTAGAAAGTATTTACAAGTGAATGTATATAAAATATTCCAGATTTTTTTACTCTTCGTTATAAAACATTTTTATTGAATTATATGCATATTTACTTTATGCTGTTCTGCAAGGGGTAAATATGTAACACGATAATTTTTCATATATGCACAATTATCTTCAATTCTAATAGAGCTATTTGACACTCTAAAGCAACATTATAAAGATTAACTAAACTCATGATCTGTTTTACAGATGTGGTGATTTACGCTGTTACTCCAATTTTAAATTTAAAATCGTATTATGAAAAAACTAAGAAAAAAAAATATAAATAAAATTGATTTAGAAAATTACAAACATTTAAAATGATGTGATATTATCAATAATATAGTCATTATTATTTAAACTACGTAATTTGCAAAAAAAAAATCATAAGAATTTTATTTTTGCATTATATATGCAATATGTATTTTCGTAGAATTCGTTTTTAGTTTAGTATAGAAACAAGCCACAAATACACGAGTTTGTACTTTTTTAATTAGCTAATTTAATTAATTACTTCTTTAATTAGCTAAACAGATCATGATTTTATTAGTATTAATAAAGTGCAAATAGTCAATTTCTGAGAAAATAACTAATAAGAGGATGTCACTTTAGGAGACTTATGTCAGTATCGGCGATTTTCTTTTATACTTACTATTAATAATATTTCGAGTGCTACTTAAATAGTATCATTCATTACCTCAAAGTCGAAAAAAAATCAAAGTTACTTCTTCGATTAATCCAAAGTTGAAAACATTAAAAAATCAAATTCCTTCTTACTTACCGATTGATAAAATTATATATAGAGTACCTATGAACAGGTGAAAAAAAATTGGGAATGTTCATCAGCGTTCATCGACTCAACAGCCACATCGCGTCGCGTCCAAGTTTGATTAAGTGGCGACCGTTACTCGCGCATACCAGTATTAGCGAACTTGCTGGGAACTTGTTCATTAATGGATCGGAGCTCTCGCGGACGCCTTGGGTAAATCCACACTGTAATCCGATGGACGAGCTCGTCGGACGGCAATTGAAACTGCCAGCGGCAGCCGAACTGCCGTCCTGGGTCGCCCGCAAGTAATATACGCGCGTATAATTAGTTGCGTCGCACACTCGATAGCGCGCTCCGCTGGGGTGATTTGTTGGACATGGTAATTTTATCGCTCGTGCATGTCTACGTGGCATGTTTCCGTCGTGCAAGCTGTGTAGAGTCTACTGCTTACTGCAACTTGATACCATCAAGCTATCGATGCTAAAAGATAACTTGGTGTAGTTCTCATTGCCTATAATTGACAGTATTAATCTTCCATTAGTTAAGTTGATCTTTAAAGGCATTATCGATATCTTGATTGTAATTCTGATGGTATATAAATTTAAATCTACAAATTAAGTACAATAATTAACAATTAATTATACAATAATTAAATATAATATATTTAAATAAATTAAATATATTAATATTAATAATTAAATAAGAAATAGGTAAAATGTTAGATAAAAAAGATCAAAAAAGCAATGATATCCAAATCTCTTGAGTTAGAATTTTTATTTTTAACGTAAACTTCCATTAAATTATAACTTTCCATTTTTGATTAATTTTCAAGTAAATAAATGTCCAAATTATCGTATGTACTTAGTAAATAAACTTTAAGCCAAATTTAATATATTTTCGTGAATTAAATTATTTAATTCCATTATTTTAATTAATTAACGACAATCGTTATCGAGTAGTGACGATTACTAAATGATTTGACATTATGAATTCGAGTTCTGTGATATTAAAAACTTATTAGAATTTTCACAAGTGTACAGGAATTTTTCTTCTTTTTTATACAATTCCCTGAATAAAAAATGCACTGATATGATTCAAGATCCAGATTGCTGACGGAAGGTGCATAACTTCGTATTGTCGATAAAGGATTAATTCTTAAAAAATATATAATAATACATTGTTCTTACAGAGTGTAGCATTATGTGTATTAAAAAAAAATTTTCTTTCCCAGCAGATGACTAGGGTCGACTTGTACTTCCGGGAATGAAAAATATCGGCATGTCAAATAAAAAGCATCGATACTTCAGTAACACAGTAATATCCTTAGGATAGTTAGAATCACAAGCGCCATATCCTGAAATACGGCCAGTCAGTAGCACGAAGACGGCGGAAATTGATGATGATAGAAGAGCGAGAACTTCGCCGTCCGGAAATTAGTGACTTGAAATAGAACGAGAAGCAGGTGCGCTTGATAAAAATATTAGGGTAAACTTAACCGTTATTACCCATTTACACACACATATACGTTTATCGATCACTAAAATCTGCGAGTTTGTTTAGTACTTTAGGATGTACGTTAGTCTTTGTTCTTACGCAATGTATATTTTCACGAGGAATTAAATTATCATATAAAGTAAAATTTACTTACCTCTTAATCTTTATTATCTATCAACTTATCATTTCTCTTTGTAATGTAATTAATAATAAAATAAACGGACATAAATTAGCCTAAAATAAAAATTGCTACGAAATGACATCAAGAATTCAACAAATTCTCCAAACATCAATCAAATGTACGAAAAGTTTTGTTGAAATATTTAAATAATTTGACTAATACAAGGATCCGATAATAACTTTATTATCAAAATAATTATGTAGAACGCTGTTTGCTACAATGTTTTTTGCAAAATTGCTTACCAAGCTTGAAATTCCTACAGGATATGGCCCAATAAAATTATTTTGAGAACTAGTTAAATTTTTAAATACTTCAAATCGTTCTTTCCATGTGGGAATCAAGAGGAGACAGGTCGGATCAATAAAAAGACACATACGTTAAAAAAACATTTACATATTTATATATATAAAATATAATACAATTTGTTACAGTGTAGATGATAGTGTAGATGTTAATATCGAGTGTAAATCGGATAGGTATAAATCTAATGTAAGAGCATTATGGAAGGATAGGGCGCTCGGTGTATGTATATTTATAAAGATATAAGATGCTGTGTGTTTTTAGCCACACCTATCCGAAATAGGTATCGAGTGTGTAGTAAGGTGCCTATGAGGTTCCCCGGACGTCATTTAAATCTAAAACTATATACAGGACATTCTATGTACACGCATACGCTATTCGCTCGATTTTCTTATATGCATTCTCGCGCTTATGCATTACCGCTCCGATCGCCGCGCACATCCGTGTCTCTATTTTGCTAAAAGGACACGAAACTCCGAGCCGGCGATCGCTAATCCTCTACGTACAGTACATACATTTTCGATTTCCCGGCCTTCACCATCGTTTTCGCCAAGCCCGCGGCAAAGTTGACATCGACCGACTTTCCGCGCGCTTCAAAACGGGAATCATATCCACCAGAATTTGGTTTGGTACTCCTGATGGAATAAACATTTTTGTTGAAAATGTGGTGGAAGATGCAAGGCGTCATACTTCACGACGCGACAAAACTCGATTTTCCAGCGTCGCAACGTGGATTTTGCTTTCAGGAAAAGGAGAAAAGTATTTCGACTTCGTATTTCGCGCACAATTTGCATTTAATAACTACTCTATCACTGGACGTATATCGAGAAAAACTGTTTTATTTAATTGATTTAGATTACTTACTGTCATTTTATACTATCATTTATTTTAAATTAAACAACATCTGTTTTAAGCCCCTTTAATTAATTATCAAAGAAATAATAGAAAATGTGATAGAAAAAGGAAATATAGTTTAAGAAAACATTTTATTAATAAAAATAACAAAGTTGCTGTAAACAAGATCGAAGTTTCGAAAAACTTTTGAAAATCGTCTCGAATGTTGTCGAAAAGATGGTGAACGCCAGCAATCATTACAAAAGAAAGATTGCCTAACATATCTAGGTACAATACAAGATCATCGAGTATAAATGCGTAACACATCGCGCTACCGTGTGTTACCTAACATAATAATTATCCCAGTTTATTAAAGGACACTCGTGACGTTTCGCTTGATTGTTCTATTCATATCACCGGCGATTCTTTAGCACCCATTCACGTCGTCAACAGGCCGCAACGAGAGATCGTCAAGATCCTCAGCATTCGTCGACGACGTGCATCAACTTTTTAAACGAGAACGATACATTCGCATCGTCCTCGTTCATCGCGTAATTTCGCTCATCGATTTATTACGAGTCCGTTTGACAAAGTTAAAAATCGTCCGATATTCAGCAGATCCTAACATGCATGTCCACACAATGAAGACAAGTCAGAGAGATAGAATCGAGAAGAGAAAGAAACTCTAGCGGAATCGGTCGAATCCGTCGCAAATTCTGTGGCTACAAGTACCTTAATATGGATGGTATTCTTGCGTGTGAGGCCTCCATCGAGAAACTGTGTCAATAATTCAGTCGGATCCCATCGACAGTTGATACTTTAATCTTCCCACGAATGATTTATTTATTTAAAAAAAAACTTTATTTTAAAAGAAAATTTGAAACATTTATGATTCCCAGGAAAAATTTTTCCCGCACTCATATTCTCAGGCAAAACGCTTTAATCGCGATGTATTCTATACGAACATATCATCGATATGAGCGCTCCATTTTAAACGAAAAATTTCTCGGGAATATTTAGTAATTCTGCGGTAGGAACTGCTTGCGGATAACGGATTATCGGAAAAAAAACGCTGCGGTGGGGGTGGTCTCTTTTGCGTAATAATTGTCCGACGTACTGCGAGATATCGAAAATAGTTTGCCGAACAACTACGTACAGTACGTACTATCGAGCACAGTTCGGAGGCGACGTCATACGCGGATTTATCGTCCGGCAACGCCGATCGCTTTCTATCGTCAGGATATAGTTCTCCGCATTCATGCCATTGAACTAGGTCCAATCGGAACAAAATATTTGTAAAGCCATGTATACTGCGGTTCTCAGCAATTTCGATTCGACAAGTACAGCGTTACGAACGAATGACTTTCGCGCTGCTTGTCACCCTTAAGTAGTCGATGACGATCGGAGTCCGTCTTTCTTGTCACATAAATTATAATATAATTTTCAAAAAAATTATGTATAAAAATAACGTTTATAAAGTCATTTATTATGTATTTCGAAAACATAATTTTAATTGATTCTTTTTGTCATAAGTTCGATTTTTTGCTTGCAGAAATGTGTTACGCTATGTGTTACTAATGGATATTACGAGAATATTGACTCGAGAATCCCGACTGCTTAAGGGTTAAGATGCGGCCATTCGATTACCCTAAGGTCTTCTCTACACACACAGATTCTCCTATGACATTTACGAATTACCAGTTAGTATTAAATTGTAAAACGTACCTATGTGTCCGATATCGATTAGTCGCGCCTACTTTGAGATTTTGCTATGCTAGAAGGGAGGGAGAAGATAATTTTTCGATCTAACACCGAAAAATGTGAACTCGATTAAAAAATTTCAAGTTGATTTTAGCCAACAAAACTCTCCGTTTCTTCTTTTCTTTTTCTGTTAATATCGGTGCAAAATTGAAATCGGTAACAGCGCGTGTTTAGGGACACTTCCATTTCGTTTGATTTCGAAATGAGGTAGAATAAAGAACAAATCCGAGTCGAGAGTCATTTAAATGGAAATTATCAGGAGAAGCTTTCGAATTGAATGCAAATCGCCATGCAGATCGTATCGTTCAAAACGTTCGTTTGGCCCTTGAGAACGTTCACGAGTTTACTAGACACGTCATCTATATTAATTTGTTTCGTGCAACTAATTGAAGGATGCGGCTAATAATAACATCAATTTCATAATGGTAATAGTAATTATTAATTAATCAATAAACTGAAGATAAACAGAACTTTGGTAAAATCAAATAACTTCGTTTAAAAAAATACCTTACAAAATCATAATTCGCTCAATTATAGATTTACATTTAATTTAATAAATCATCAACTTAGCTTATACGTTGAGCAATCGTAAATTATTGTGCATTCAAGTGCATATCGATTACTCTTCGATATCCTTAATACGAATATACAATTAATAAGAATCACACAATTTATTAGAAAATCGAGTGTCCCTAGGTGTATCAAATTGTTCAAAATCTCGAAAGTGCGTGTCTGTGTATGTATGTTGTATGTATGTGTGTACGCAACAATGAGAGATGTGTCAAGTCGCAAGTTATATCGCTTTATACACATTAAATAAAAAATAAATAACCACCCATACGACAACGGGCGTTGACAAGCGCGCGTGAATAACGTTACACGTAATAAACTGTACAGAATGTTACAAAGAGTCGTCGGGTATGTATAATATAATATATATAGTGTATCTATTTATATATTTATATATAAACGTTGGTTAAGTAACACACCCCCCCTTCGTAAAACGTTTCAACGAAAGAGATTGCGAAATAAGATTCTGATAGCGAGACATTGTTAGATTCTCGCATGAAATTACCATCGCGTGCAAATCAACCAATGCTTATACAATCTCTTTAAAAAATGCACCTTTATCGCTACAGTCTAGTTAACAAAATATACAGACTTTGGCGAGAACCGTGCGAGCACGACGTAGTGAAGCGCGCACATATTTATTGCATGACCGCCGAAGTCATCAAGAACAGTGTTTCCCAAACGTATTTCAAATAATTTTTTACGACTAGTTTTTATTACAACAGAAAATATATTTCTTGTGCAAAATAAAAAAGAACTTTCAGAATTTTAATTTTCCAAATTAATTTTTTGTTAAGTCAATATGAAAAAATTATTGAAATTTGGATTAAAATGTTGATGTGTTTAACCTTCGATTTGTTTAACCTTCTTCGTTTAATTCAATCTTACACTTTTCCTTCCATAGAAAAATTCAAAATACGATAAAAAATTACAATATTTTTTCATCATATTCTAAATGAATATTTATGAGCAAGTTTTAATGTCATGTAAGTTGTATACATCTATATTTTTTAAATTTCAATAATTTAATCACAGTTTCTATGTATCCTGATTATATAATTATTTTATTAGCAAAACAAATTCGATTATGAAACGCTAAATAAAATTGGGAAGTACTGCACTGAAAAAACTTCGGAGAAAGCATATGTCATATCCTAAAAAATAAATTCACGAAACGTTCTTTCACAAAAATCGCGATGTCTCGCCCGGTTCTCGAACAGCAAATAAACAGCCAACAATTAAACTCTTGCGATTAGCTCGAAAGAAGTTTTAAATTAATATTCCGCTCTGTCGATAATAATCGCGAAAATTTATTAGGATATTTCTCGTTCGATCATCGAAGAAGTCGTACATAAAAAAAAAATCAAACAATATTTCCATTGCTTTCATTATTAAATGTTACCTACTTCATCTATTAAGATGGAATAGATACATTTTAATGCGACTTAAAATTAAAGTAGCTTTGTATGGGAGCGCCAAGGCAGTGTCTCGAAATCGATGATGATAAAATGACTCACAGGCAACAACAATGAACGGCAGCTTATCAGGCAGTGTGATCGTAAGTCGGACTAATCAATTTAAAATATGAATGAATAGTGCAGTCACTAGTCATTTTCATATTCAATGGATAGGAAGTACATTTGCATGAAACAAACTCGATTTCGATTATTATTTTTCAGTATAATGTTAAGAATATTACATAAATATTTACAACATTCTACAATAAAGTTTAGCTCTTAATTACAAGTTATTAAAAATAAAATATTACTTGATCTTATATATTACTATAATTTTTCATAATATCTTATTTGTTAATTATGATCGCAGTCCATAATTCAATACGTTTTAATTCATTTATTCTTTACATTTTATCAAGATTTTAAAAATAATTTTGCACAGAACAGAATTATTTATAGGTCCCTTCTTATAATACATATAATTTTTTTAAAGTTTTGATTATTACTGTGAATGTCGATATATCGAGGCATTGAATGTGTAGTATATAAAGAACAAGGAAGTTCTCGTGTTATTCATTTCCATCACAACTTGCATTATTGATTTCTAATGTGCTGCAGTTAAAGTACGACAGAGCTGATGTATTCGTATCCGAGAAATATCCTGCTACGGTCGTTCTATGCGAACACGCGGGACATTATAGATTTTTCTGCAACAGCGTACTTCGAATATGGTAAATGCAAATGTCCCGAATATAAATAATAATATAAATTTCAAGTGAAAACTGTCTCGACAATTTATAGATATTTCGCGTGGGACTTCCGCTTTTACCGTGTTTCGAAGAGTACTGCAAAAAAATTCTCTATTATATAACAATGGTACGCGCGAACGGAAGTCGCGAAAGAGAAAAGCCGATCGTGAAATGAGAACACGATAGATCCGATCTCTCATGCTCGGTTTTACCGCAGGCGAAAATTAATATGCCGCACATCCACATCCGGCTTCCGGCCAGTCAGTGTCATTAACTCTCTCTTTTCTGAACGATTTTTAAATGCCAAGATGAATATTTGATTATCGTCATTTTGAGTTTCAAAATCGTGTGTATTTTCAAAAGTTATCGAGAATTTAAAAATTGAAGACTCGACGAAAAAAAACTTTAAACGACATAAAAAAAATGTCTACAATTGAAACTTGAAGAACATTCTAAATAAGTACACAATAATATTCCATACCTCTAATATATTTTTATACAAAGAGGTTCTTCTGAAAATAACTTTCATAGAATTATTTGCCTTAAGGTAAATGTGAAACGGAGCTTTTTCAAGATTGATTCTTAAAAAGAATTATTTCTTTGTAAGATAAAAAGTTAATTAAATTTAATTCAAAAATAATAAAATATATATGTATATATATACTTTTAATTATTTTATTAGATTTATACTTTTATTCTTATTTTTGGTATTTCTTAATTTAATACAGCCATGTAACATGTATTAAGAAAGAGAGAGAGTTAATAAATTCTTAATAAAATCGAACACCGTACGTGGATTTTCGATGACATGCCTCCGTAAAATTACTATAATTTTATTTCAACACCTATAAGTCGAGATAACGTGAATTCGGTAATTTCTTCTACGTTTTCTATGATATATATATGTATATAGGTTTCATCTACACCGAATCGAATGGTGATTGCAATTGTTCTTTTCCTCTCGCAGAAATTCGACATTCTCGACTAAAGGCTGGCGAATTCTTCGCGATACGCGCGTGTATATGTTACTTAAGTCTTTATGAGCTGCTTATTTTAAAAATTAAATAAATTCAACTTTTAAATATAAATTTCAATGAAATGCAAATATAAACTGTTAAGCTAAATTAAATTCTGGCAAAAATTTTTCGAGTATTTAGTATTCCTAAATTAAATATATCAAGATAGCGATTTCTCTCTTCGATTATCTCACTTTAAACATTTCACTATTTAGTATCGGAGTAATGAAGGCCGAATGGCTGTAACTTTTATTATCTATCGTATGAAACACGATATAGTACACGACGAAGATTGCACCAGCCGCTAGTCATATCGAAAAGGTCGCTCCACTTTGAAAAAAAAGAGCTCACTGATCGAATCACTCGAGAGTCGAATGCGCTCCCGGATGCGCTCGGTTGGAGAACAATAACATTTATCTAAGCCTAAGTATCGCGTCGCTGAGATTGGCATATACTTACGCGAACATACGCATGCGCCAGTTGCTACTGTTGCTGTTGCTCGGTCTGCTATTCGATCGCGATGGATGACCACCAAGGCGATCCTGGATCCGAGTGAACTCGAACGACCGCTCGTCCGGCGGCGACGTTCACCTGAACGCAGCGCCGGCGACGACAGTGACGGCGGCCAGGATCACAGCTGCCGATACTGTACGGCCGCAGGAACTACCAGCTGTGGGACCCGCGTCGCTGCTGCGGGACACCTTGCTACGAACCAATTGACCTCGCTCAACTGCGTTCGACTCGTCGCTGTCAGGATCTACGGGCGCACCAATATCGCCGTCCTCGCTCAGCAACATCGATAATTTGTTCCGCAGTGGCTTCTTCGCGCAGGGCACGCTCGCTTCCTCATAGGGCCTAAGGATGCGTGGGTAGTGCACCTCGAGATTTTCTGTACCGGGCAGAGCGCCTTTACTGCTACCACATAACGGCTTAAACGTGCCGCTTCGAGTGGCTTCTTGGAAACTTTGGAAATTCGATTCCCAGTCGTAGCTGACTAGTCGTTCCTCGAGCGTCATGCCCTTTAAGTTCGGCGGCTCCTGGATCATCACCGGACTGGAAGCCCTATGCCAAAAATGAAGTCTCGTAAAGTCGCGTGTTTCTCTCGCACACAGGTTTTTATAATTGGACTGTTTACTTCGATTATTTTATATGTGATGTAAAGATGTGATAAAGTCGTTCGAAGGAGCCGTCTTTATTTGATTTATCTACACACGTATGCGTACTGTCTATGAATATTATATTACGTAATCTGATTGTATTACATGATAATATATGTGTGGTATATATTATGTATGATTTATATGAGTAGGTGGACCAAGAAGGCTCTCACTTCCTGATTCACCTCATTAGGAACTCGGTATTAAAACATGGCGGTGAAATGAACAGTTAGGTAAAAGTATGCGATTATAATTCACACACACTCATAAATGTTTCCTTTCATACACTTCTTTTTTCCTATATTTCAATTTAGTCATTACGTACAAATTTTTCATTTATAAATGAATATCGCAGCTGTTTATATATTATATATATATATATATTATTAAATATCTTTAATTACTAAACATCAAAACAATTAAGAAACGATAAAAAAACTTTGGAAATTTTATCAAGAGTTAATTTACAATAAGAATTGAATATTGCGTATCTTAGCAAAGGCCAGCACGTCTGATGCGAGGTAATATCTAATATCACTTTTTAAGTCAATAATGGCTAACACTTTTGTAATGTACGAGCTCTGTCCCTAATAGCCAATTTAGAATGATCAAAGAGCAAAATGTCGAATGATCGTCGTTTGCATGGAATTATATAAACTGATAACAATGTATAACTGCATCATCAACTTTCCTCTCATTCGCGTAAATAATTTATCAATTGAAATTATAACGATAAAGTAAAAGACAAATAGTCAATTAAAATTACGTTACAGAAATCGTCATAAAACAATTTATGTCTGAGATAAATTTTAGACTCGTTACAATTAATCAATTAATTCAAATACTATTAAAAATGTCTTTCGAAAGATTTAAAAATATATAAAATATGTCTAGCATTTTTCGTCTTCTCAATTGTTTATATAATCTTATCATACGATTTTTTGTTGATATAAACGGCTATAAATTTATGGAAATGTCACTTACTGTATTAATTTCTGGATTCCCAAGCTGTGCAGCACCGTCGGTAGCGAGGGCAATGAATAACAAAGAGATAATTCAATACGAGGATAATAGAGAACGGACACCAGGCAAGTTTCTTCTCTCGTTCCCAGGCCGCCGAGCGTAATGGCCGTACGAGATTCAGACGAGTACGTGCACTCGGTGACTAAATGATCTCCCTATAACATAAAATAATCATCTGAATAATATTAGACTGAACAGAGAATATTAAAATTTTTAAAACCTTTCGATATATCATCAACTTATTGTAATAAAACAATAAAAAAAATAGCAGTAATATGTATAAGTTTAAATCGAAATTTTTGGATTGATATAGCAAAATCGCAATGCATACATCGATACTTTACTGTAATGATTTTCAATGATTTTACTTTTCAATTCAATTCTGTCATAATTATTTTTACTTAATGTTAACACGTAATCGCGTTTAAGTCCACCCCGTTCAAGCTCATTCAAACAATTAAATTCAGGTTCATGCCCTGCATCTGTAGCATGTCGGCACTTTACGTGATCAAAGCTATACTTATTGCACGTTAATAAACTTTATAACAAGCTCATAAACTTTCTGATACGTGCTATGGGTTATAATACAGCTAGAAGTATGTTCGCGGCAAGTAAACGAAAGGCGTGCAACGCAGCGGAAACAGAAAAATAAGAATATATTAAAGAATCGCTGTAGAAGATGTAAGTTGCTCGCGAAGCACTTAAAAATAATCTTGGATTATTTTCAAAGAAAAAATCTTGGCGGATAGATTCGAGTTCGAGATACTTTTCCCCGAGTCTGTTCGCGATCCTCTTCCGGGAATCGGGAATATTTTATAATTGCATTAGTTATGCAGGGTAGAAATAAGTTCAATAAATTAGCCAATAAATTGGATTTTGATATAACGATTAAAATAAAATCTATAACTTAAGCCCGCAATGTTCGATGTCTTCTTCTCAAATATAATTATTATTCATTAATAGAGAAAGTTCGCCATTCCATTGGGAAATGCTATCTTTCAATAATATATAAGCAATATAATACATCGTACATCATACGTTGTATGTTAAGACTGTACTTACCGGGTACACCTTGACTGGTCTCTGAAGCCTCCGATACTCCTGATAATTGGGATCGTAGTTGGTGTCGGCGGCGATCGGCGGCAGCTCTTCGCTGGCGCGGATCTGCCGCAGGCGGACCTTTCTGCCGAGCTGGTGGGTGTGCATGATCACGGCGAACATGTTAATGCCGCTGTTCGGTATCGTCTGACCGGTGCAATCGGCGATGCAGTGGCCCTCGGAGACCACCTCAGGCTGGCCGGGCGGTATTATGTGCCGCCAGTTCGGATCAATGCCAACACTGAGGATACCAGCGTCATGGCCGCGCAGTCGATCGGTATAGAGAAGACGCAGGCCGCTGCTGTCGCTGATGAAGGCGTCCAGCTGCGGGTTCGTGTAGTGGGTCTCCAACATGTAGTAGCGCGGCCCCGCGTACGGATTGAGCGCGTATCCGGCCTCCGGCGGATAATTAAAGCCCTGGTGCGGCAAAAGAGAGAGAAGGAAACGATGGATTATGCAGAAGCTGCCAGTAAATAAAAACAGGACCGGCAGCGAATATCCCAGTCCGGTTCTGATCGCGGGCCCGTTCTCGTCCGATCTGGTCCGGTCTGATCCCGCCCCTACCTCAGCGACGTTTCAAGTCTGGTATAATCGGTATACGCCTCGATCCATCAGAACGGGCCCCCGATGAAAATTGTCGCTCATGGAATTCGTTTCCTTATTGGGCGTGTATGGTACTCACGAATTATGCTCGATTAATTTTAATTTTTAGGTACCGATGATGAGCAAGATAATAATCCGCCCAATTCGGAGAATCGTCGTGCGATATAATCGCTAATCTTGAGAACATTTTGAATTTAAATTTATTAACATAGCCCCAATAATTTCGACCGTTAGCACCAAACGTGTTTGCATTATTAATGAGATTTTTATTTTAATTCTAAGTATTCAAACACAAATGTGCATGTGTATGTGAGGTCATTCTTATTTTACTATCGTTTGTAGTTAATCAAATTGTCCGCAGTGGAAATTTTATTTATTATTTTTTGTCTGAGATTAAAATAATCATTTAATAATATTACCAAATAAATGTAGATTGGCGAAATGTATTATCGTCACTATTTTTGAAAGTAATCTGAATAAATATTTGAATATAACAGTAATATTGATATACATATTGTTTCAAAAATTAAAATAAAAGTAAAAACGTTTATTGTACTATTTAATATTACAATTTAATAATATCGCGTGTTATATCAATTGATGTTATTATCAATGTTATTTCATTATTTATTGGGAACTATATACAAGACAACGCGTTTTACGATTGGTTGCAATTTCACAGGACGTTCATATTACCAATAACCACGAAGAAACAAGTTTGCGGTATTCATGTTCTCACATTGGTATACATTACACCACACTCGGAATTATCACGAAACTCCGAACGTGCTTTGCACGATCACGCGCAATACTTCACGAAAAGTTAAGTTTACGTAGTGAAGGGTCAATGGACACTTCCGATGATCAAAGTTATAGAGAAACAAATAAGATACAATAAATTTAATTAATATATTCCGCTTATATATTTTTTGTCCATTTTTTAAAAGAAATACTTTATATACGGAAAGAACAGTTTTTTGCTCTAGTATTTAAAAATTTAACTACTTATAAATCTGAAAATAATTTTGTTGAATTATCAAAATAATTATATAAAACGATTAAGTATTGATGACAACAAGTAACTTGCAAAAAGTAACGTTTTAGCAATCAGTTGGAGCCACATAATTATTTTAATGGGTCAAATAAAATTATTTTCGGAAATAAATTTTTAAATACTTCAACGGAACCATTCTTTCCATATTCTCAATTAAATAATTTATTAAACCATTTTATTCTCTGACACCGAATCAAAGATTTCGATAAAACAACTGGATAATTCCATTATTGGCAAAATGACTAAAGAATTTTAATTAATGATCGTTACAAAATGCGAAAACGCGTAATGTTCAGTGAAAATAAATGATTTTCAAAATTTGTATTTTGTGCATCTCTGAAATTTTGTGCAGCAGATAGTTTCTGTGACTACTGAAAACTTGTCAGAGCATGGAAGCACCTCAGTCGAGGTGCCTCACGTCGAGGTCTTCGGTATATAAACGTAAGAGAAGTTTTTGACATACCTCAGAACCGAGACTCCAAGTGGCTGCGATCGTATTGCACTGGAATGTGGGTTTATCAGGAACATAACAGACACCCCCGGTAGTTTCGGCCGCGGATTCCAATTCGGCTTGATCTCCGCGGCACTCGTACAGGGTCATGTGGTGAAGGTATTCGTGGCTTCCCGGCTGAATAACTGGTTCGTACTGAAATATACAACAGGCGTATAAGCTCGTAACGAGGATTAATGTCGAGCGCATTTTGGTCGTGTACGTAACGTGTTCATAACTCAAGAACAACCTTGATTATATACCTTGACACTTTTATCGCAGTAGAATCGATGCTGAATTGATTGAAGAAGCCACGAGCTTCAAGTAGAGATTGTCTCGTTTATTCGTATAACTTAATCTCGTTAATGGAAAAAAAATTGCAAGATTCTTTATTTCTTTCAAAGTTTTCGTGTCGCATCATTTTACGGGCAATTAATCCGATTAATGATTAACGACGTGTACTTGCCGTTTCGATTTAAAACAAAAACGAACGTCAATGAATTGAATTGATTCATCGAATTGAATGGATAATGGAATATCAGCAGTAACAGAAAAAGGCACTTCGTACTTTAATAAACGTCGATTCTAACAGTTTGGGGAAAACTATTTGAGCACAAAATTGGCAAAGAGCAATCTCCGACGCAAGTCGATACGGTTTTTCTCGCGTCGGGAAAACGAGTTTCGGCACGTTTACCTTTCAATAGGAGTAACAAATTAAGGCCCACTAATACCACGGTTAACGACAGTTCACTCGACTGTTACCCTTAGAATACCTTGGTGCTCCGTCAATAAAAGTTCCATAAACTCCAAAAGGGGAGACGGGTGTCCGCGTTTTAAGCGCTTAAGTTATCGCAATCGAAACACTAATCGTTTTTCCTCTCTTCCTTCCACTCTCCTGTCGCTGTACCTGTGATAGGAACACAGAGCAATCTCATCGCATAGTTGGGTCACGTCTGATCGAGTTCGAGATTCAGGTGTCGGTCGGTCGACCGACGCTAGATAGAGTGAACTATATTAGCCAGCCGAGCCAACACCCTATTCGGAAATACCGGTGCGGATATAAACATCAGCAACAGACGAAATACGATAGAAACGAGAATGGAAGAAACAGGACTGAGTAATAAAAAATAGAAATAAGAATACAGTAGCAAATAAAATAGAATATTCCGATAATATTAAGTAAAAACGTATTTCAAGAGAGGAAGTAATCGTACGGGAAAAAAAGATCAGCTGCCACAGCTAAAAATTAGAAAAATTAGATGGCAGCTAAATTCAGTATAGCATTATATAGACACCTAACGTCGTGCGAGGTCTAATTTTCATTTAGTTGTAAAATCTAAATATTATCATTGTAACAGACAAGTATTTTGCTATTACGTCGATCATTGCACCAAACGTTTTCTGTGTAGCAGACAGTTTAGTAGCAAGTACAGTTTCAGCAAACTTTTAGCTGTGATAGAGACAATTTTCTTTTACACGAATACATATCACTATGACGACTAACTTTATGTTGCTAAATAAATTAATTGTAACAGACAAGCATATTTTGCTATCACGTCTTTATATTAGCTACAACAGCAATTCTTTGTATGTATTAGCAAATTTCATAGCTATAGTAACTAATGCAATTTTAATTAATCAGAATTAGCTGTGGTCAGAAACATTTTTTTTCCGTGTAGTTTGCTTGAATTCACTACAAATCCAAATGTGTAAAATTAACTTCAATATGTGTGTTATTTTCCGTATAAAAATAAAAACTATATTGCACGTTTAATCAATATTTGAATGCAAATTATGCAAATTATAATATGTTATTTTTACATGGAAAACTAATCACACACTTACATTGAAATTACTTTTCATATACTTAAATTTGCAAAAAATTGTGAAATTCACATAACCTTTATTAGACACCAAGATCCGTCTTTAACGAATATATTTTTCTTCGTTTGTATAAAAATATAAAAGTAAAATATAGATAGAAAAAATTTTGTAAATTAGCTAACATGATGATGATCATGTATCATTTACTTATTCTAGTTTTCCGGTTTAACTATTTACGTTATACTATAACTATTTACGTAGGACGTTATATCGTTGTATCGACGTTAAATAATAACTGAATAAAATTAGAATAGAATATATAACTAAGGTGAGATTTTATTGAGTTATCATATACTTTGCGAGAGAGGAAGAATATAACTCGAGAAGCGTTAAACGTGAATTATTTGAGGAAATATCTTGTTCAAATTATTCGCTAACATAAAATTCACACCGAATAGAAAGTAGTAAAAATAGGTGAATACATAAATTCTAGAATTTATAGCATAAAAAATAACATTTACTCGATCTTTTATATCAAAAACTTCAAATATTACGGTATCTTTTTTAATTATGCAATTCTTCGGTTTAAAACCAATTTCTCCCGAATATAGGCAGAAGTGAATTTTCATTCCTTTACATATCCATCGATCTATATTCTATATATTTGTACAATGTCTATTAACGTATAAGGTATTACAATATTTGAGATTTTGTGATTCATTTTAGACACAATAAAAATTAACAACTTTGAATTAATATCTGATATAAAAGTATAATAAAGTAGTAGTCGGTAATAAACAGGATCCATTCGCTGTAGTTTTGATTGCGTAAATATACAATACATATAACAATAGATTGGATAACATTAACGTAACAGATTCTGTTGACAATAAAATATCGCGTTGAATTCGCGAAAGTGTAGATATGCAAACTTTTACTGCCTGACTTGCTCTTTACTACTAGTCCAACTTCGATTTTTAGCACGCGATTTGGAGAATGCGCATCTCTCTGCATCAAAATGAAACTTTATACTAACGTGAATCGATACTCGGCAGTAATACAAGGTTTATGACCGCATGCTTTGTCACTGTCGCATTTATCGATGACATCTCGTGCATCGATCTGTCATCGTTGGTAGTGAAAACCGGCGGCCGGAACGGCGAAATGATCTCGCCTACCGCATTGATCCTGCCATCATACAGATCCGCCCATTCGTTCATTTATGATAAAGTTTTACAGCCGGATTGATCGATCGACTTGCATTCGGCACGCAAATCGAAAATCTTTTTCTAATCAAGCGAACAATAAGCACGCGAGCATATTTTAGCATTTCTTTTTTGTTTGCCATAAAAAGTAATTGCATATATTTTAAATGCATGTATATAATTATAAGAATAATAAAAATTCTTGGAATAATCAAAATGTATTCTTGATTAGGATATAAGAAAAATCTAAATGTATTAAAAAGACAAAAATATAAAATAATTTAATATTTTTAAAATTTTATATAATATCAAGATTATTATTTAAGAGACTACCAAAAGAGATGCGAGATTGTGAATTAAAACAATTGTTTTTAATAGTACTTTCTAGTAGCAGTACATCAGAATATTTCTAAAAGAAACCGTTGACTATGATTAAACACTTGGTACAAAATATTGTAACTTCTAGATTATCATTTTGCGCGGCATATTTATCGGACGGCTACCTGAAGATGTTGCATCTTCAGACGCGAAAACACGCGAGGCAGAAGATAACTCCCGTATAGGGAGAAGAGGGTGAGACGGGAGGGAGATAGGAGGGGCGAGTCGGTAAACTCGACGTGCAGTTTCTTCGGCAGTACAAGAGCATCCACCTTCGCTTTAATCAAGTCGGAGAGCAGCGGGCGCGCGCGAGCTACCGTAAACGGGTTATATACCTGGAGGAACTCACCTTCACGACGTGGTGTTTCTGATTAATGCTCGGCATCCTCAGGACACGGCACCAGAGCAGCGTGTCTTGCCCCATGGGTAAACGAACCTGCACAGCAATTCGAATGGTACTTCGTTAAGCAAGTATAATTCCATGAGAAACTAATGGATAGAGCCGCTACATTGGGACCATTGATACTTCGTATCAGCATCGATGTCACGGAAATGTATCAATGTATCACTTTATATAGGAGGAAAATTTGATTCTGATATGTACGCAACTGTATATATACTAGAAATGCATACATTTTGAAACAATTAAACTGTAAAGTATAATATTCAAATTGCTCGTTTTTTTTTGCAAAGCAAATACACAAAAGAAACGGTCTATAATCGAGCAGAACAAAGTTAACAATATTTCACTTTATTATAGGAAATAAGCAAATAGAATTAATAAACGTTTCGGAACACATAGGTCCTTTATCAACAATTATTCAATGATAAATTGATCGATATCAAATAATTAACATTACATTTATAATAATTGATTAATTCGCAAGGAAACATTTGAAACAGTTGTACTAAAGCAGTTTGTTCTTCAGCCTTAAAATCCTGTTTTTTAATGTAAATGTAGAGATGACATTTTTTAAAAATAATGTTTGTCAATTTTCAGTGTCAGAGAATAAATTGAAATTGAAATAAGGATGCATTCCCTAATAGCAAGCTGACGTCAAAAGGATGTCAAAATGACGACAAAATGACGTACCTGGGTTACTATATAGTAAAATATAAAAAGTATAAGCAAAGTTGGAGAAATACGTAGATATTATATGCACTTATATTTTTAGCTTCAAATGATCATTTCCATTTCAAAAATTAGAATTCCATTATAAATTTTCTATAATTATTTTCTATAATAACTAAGTTTTAATAACAAAATCACTGTAAAATCACTGTAAAATTTTAAATTAACAGTAAACACAACACAAAATAAAAATATTACTATTAAAATATTATTACAAAATGTGTTATTCAAATGTATAAAATATAAATGAGATTTTATATATGATTATTATCAGATACAGTCAAAGAGTAAAACATCAAACAGATTATTCGAAAAATATATTTGTGCTATAAATATTTATTCTATCGGATCATAATTTCATTGTTTCGAAAATATATTACATTTCATCTTTCTTTTAAAAGTAATAAATACAAAGAGTGTGTATCTGTATCTGGGATGAATAGTAAGAAGTATAAAAGGGGAAAATTCGAGGAACTTAGCTACTTGATGCATATGTCAGGTTAATGGTTTAAACAACGGAGTAAGAGCAGTTAAACGCAAATATATACGAGAAATTCATTACCATATTTTCCGACGCCGCGTGCGACTTACGTAACAAGGTTGCAAGTTGCTTTTGTGATATACGAGCCCATTTCGCTCTGTCTCAAAGCGGCGCCTTCCACGCCACGCGACTATTTTGCACAGTTCTCATGCACGGCCGGTTGTATTGTGCATGAACGTGTTGCGAGTTTTTCGGCACGTATAACAGAATAAGAACTGTATGTACTGGCGTTAGTTGCGTTACTTGTTTTACGTGTTTCGCTCGATATACACAGGCTGTATTGTTACGTGTGAACACATATTGTTTAAAATAGTACTTCGCAATATTGTAGACACCGCTTAGCCGTATCCGGCTGCATTGTACACCGATGTACCTCGATTATTTCGACATGTAGAGTAGAAGATTTATAAATGGTGAGATGAAAAATATTTATTTTATAAAAATTTCTCCGGCGCAAGTCGAATATACATAGGTTTCATGGAATACGATGTAGCAACTTGCTTGCACCATTTTCAAATTTTGCGATTTCTACCGTTTGTTAGAGAGAGAGAGAAAGAGAGTGCCACTGTTTCATTAATTTTTACATTCTCACCGCACATTTGCGAATATCATTTCTGTTATAAATTTTTCTTAAAACATGTTGAATTTATTTTAGTTCAAAATTAAAATATATATCCCCTTACACTGAAAAAAACTTACTAAATCTTAATTTCTTTGAATAGTATTAAGCAAACGTTAAAATTTAGTATTTTATTCAGTGTATCTATCTTTTATTGTACTTGTTTTATTGTTTGTCAATGACATCACATCATGATACCCTAATTACAACTAATTATATAAGCTGTACGATTTTGTAACTGATTTGATTAATTATACGCTTCTCGCTTCGTGACAGGATAAGAATTATACATACCAGTGTTAGTTGTGCTACTTGTCTTGTATATATCTCCTATCTACAAGTCAGATTCTACCGAATTACTCACGGAGTACGAGATTTTGCGCATCAATGGAACCACGCTCGGTGTTACCATGTATCTCGATAAATACGGAGACCCAAAGGGAATAGGTACAGGAAAAGGTTGGGTGCTGGTGGATCGTTTCAAACTGTTCGCCGCGGGGCGTATGGACGACCGTTCGAGAAAATTACAATTCTCTTTTTCGCGCATCTCTCCCTCTTCCGACGAGCGACGATCGTGAATCCTGGCCCTAAGCGCTCCAACCGCGCCGGCGGATTCTCCCACGCGCTTATGCGAAATTATCGATGTGAGATTACCGGGAAGGACGAGCGCGTTTATTGTTTTGCGGTCGAGCACGTTGACTGACGCCTCGGGGCGATGGAGAAATTTTTAGGGACCACGCGAACGCATTTCCGATTTCTACGCCGACAAGCATCGAACTGTCTCCGCCATTTCGAAACGATCTTTCTTCGTTGACATTCACAAAGTGACATAAAATGTTCGAAAATAAAATACAGAAACTTCCATGAATCCATCTATAATTAAATAGAAAAAATCCTGTATTCATTGAAAGAAAGGATTTTGTTAATTCAACTATTCTATCAATACCTTTAACAAGTAACCTGTAAATATGTGACAACAAATTGATTTGTGTGATTATTGCACTAATCTGCATAAACACACACACACACACACACACACACACACACACACACACACACACCAATTAATTATTAGTAACAGAAGCAAACTCTATATAGAATCTAACCTATCTTTTGGATAGACTTTAAGCTCGTTTATGTAGAAATCGTAGATGATCGTGAAGTCTTAAGTCGTAGGAAACTGACCAATCACAGTCAAATAGGGAGGATAGACTAGAATTGATCAATTTCTTATGATTTAAGACCCTACATCTATGACTTCTATATATATGAGCTTCTTATTTGCAAGTGATACTGTTGATTATTTATTACATGAGAAATAATTAATTTGTAACTAATCAACAATAGTAACTAATCGATCGTTTTTTTTTTTAACAAATATATTTGTTTTTCCTTCATTTATTCTTATAACAAAATTATTTCTCTCAGTGTTAAAGCTCCAAGTAGAACAAGTCACAATAATGTCAAAATGATATTAAAATGATATTAATGAATTGGAAATGTTTAGAAAATGACTTTTGAAAAATGACTAATAATTTTAGAGTCATTTGGAGATTATTTTGATAGACTTTATATCATAATGACTCGTGGTTCTGCTCGGCGGATCTGCTTAAATATTTCTATAAAAATTTATATACATATCTGATTCTGCAAACCGTACGTTGAAATTTTTTTGAAACACAATCATGAGTAATAATTTAATAATTTTATATGCACGTCTTTATAAAAATATTAATAATTTAATGTTAAGAATCTTAAATCTGCTAATAATTTATTGCGATGTCAATAATAAAATAACTGTAGTAATTAAGAACATGTTTGATTTTTAATTCTAAATTTGTTAAAATAAATTCAACATGTTTCATCAAAAAGTTATAACGGAAATACAATGGTATTCGTAATGTACGGCGAGAATATAAAAATTAACGAACCGGTAACAATCCTTCTAATAAACAGTAGAATTTTAAGAATGGCGCAATGTAAATTCATTTCTCATCAGCCTCGTCTTCTTCTGTGCCTATTCTTCTATTCATATTCATCGTGGCGCGATACAAAAGTTATTCGACTGTTCGGTAACTTTTGCATACTAAGTTAAGAGCAAACTTTCTCGCGATATTCAAAAAAGAAATGCAGGTCGAATACAGAAATATAATGCCAGTGATATTCTAAAAACATCAATGCCAAAACATATCAATAATTTTAAAAAATTCAAAAATAAAAAAGTTCAAAAATATCTTAGATATTTCAGTATTTTGACACTAAAATTGGAAATGAGATATATAATCATTAAATAATTTTGAAGAAAAATTTCGAGTGAATGAGCAAAATAAACACTTGAAACGTCATTGGAATTTCATCTATTATTTTCTATAACCTAGAAAATATTCGTAATTCATTCACAAGCATTATATTTAAATATATCTAAAATACGAAATAATTCCCCTGTAATTAATATATAAGTTTCTTTCAGTTACTTTAGTTCTTTTTACATTGTTTGCAGCTAAAGTAAAAGAACATATGCTGTTCCTTGGAACGAGGAAAGAAGACGAAAAGTAACGTACAAATGCAGCTAAAAAGTACAGACCTGTTATCTCGATTATTCCACTACGGCGATTGTAACGAAGTCTCGGTAACGCGAACGGGCACAAAAATCTCGCGAAAAATGGCAAAATTCGACAAACTGGAAATGTATTTACGAGAGAATACATTTTGTGCTAGGCGCTTGCTTGTCTCAAACGATATTACATGGTCAACATTTCCGGGTCGTTTATCAGCACGTCCAGTGAATGATCTTGCACTTTTTCGCAGACCAACGAGCGTAATACGCAAGGGTGGCCCGATTCCGGTCTCGATATAAACTATAAACAGCGCCGGGGCAGACGGTGAAATTAGCATTGTCCGATTCTCGGCGATAGCGCCGACCTCGTAATCTACGACCCGGCGACGCTAATGAACGAATAGTTTTTGCCGGATGTGACCCGGTTAAGATTTATGTCGTCATAAATTCGGCACACAATGCCTTCTCTCTTTCTCCATCTCCATCTCTCTCTCTCTCTCTCTCTCTCTCTCTCTCTCTCTCTCTCTCTCTCTCTCTCTCTC
>NW_017259586.1:2035500-2038875 GCF_001594045.1 Atta colombica
TCTCTCTCTAACTCAGCTGCGTGATAAAAATCCAGTCGCGCGCGCACCCAGCTAAATGCATTCGAACATTCATTTCACGCACGCGACGTACATACGCACACACGACCTGTACACGTGTCGACGAATGACGGAAACAAAACCGTATGACGAGAGAGCTTTGAAAAAGCTTGTTCTCGGATCCGGATAAACGAATGATTCGCCGCGCGTCTCTACAAACATTAAAATGCTGATCGTGCGAAACCAATTTCTCTCCCTGTTTCGTACGTGAATATTTTTAACTTTCTCTCTGTTTAGGTTTGCGAAATAATCGATATTTCTTTACAATCTTCAAAGCTTAATGATTTATCAGATGTTCAATAAAAAAACTATCGGAATTGGAAATTTATACTTTTTTGTATAAAATAAATTGTATAAATATGAAATAGTTTAATAAAATCAATATAGTTAACAATACATGTTTATAGTTTAAATGAAAATTTTCTCATTTTATTTTAATTATTTTTGTAAAACATCGACTTCTTATTAAAATAATTTTTTATTCGAGTTCTAAAATTCCGTTACAAATTTTTTTGTATTACTTTGAAATTATGCAGTAAAAAAATCTGTAATTTTTTTTTCATTTATTTAAAATACTTGTAATACAGCTTACTTAAAAGAATCAAGTGTTGAATGTTACCTATTATTAGTTTTTAACATTTCAAAAATCCGGAAAGAGAGAGAGAGAGAGAGAGAGAGAGAGAGAGAGAGAGAAAGAATCCAATCTTTGATGAAGAGTGGAATCTTTTTACTTTCATTACAAGTTTTCAGAAAACTTCAGTACGAAGCTAAATATTCTTGATTTAAAATTAATGTTGAGTTAATAACGAGTTACAATGCTGACGATGATTCTTCAGCGAAGGCTGAATAAAGTAAGTTAGTTATCTTAAATACTTAAATGAAACCCGGCTTGAATCTTGCCCTCCACTACAAATCGAGTCCAATATCACAACGCCGATGGCAGATCCACTTTCGTGAACTCTAATTAAAACTCTTTAATCGTCTTTGTTCGCACTCGCGAATTTCTCCGCGGTCGGGATGAATATTAACTTTGTTCTTGTTTCTTGTCACGTACCGTCGTAATAACGCAAATCATAATAAATGCAATGTACCACTGCTCTCTTTCTCTCATCTCTTTCCTTCTCTCTTTTAATTACATCTGAAGTAAAACGAAATATTTCCTTCCGTTAATTTTATTCATTAAACATTTATCTTGACAGAATTTCTGAATCATATCCGTAGAGTGATTTTTATCTCATAGGACATCTTGTGAATATAAGGATTTAAATGTTAATTAAAAATAGAGCAACTCACCTGTTTGTTCAAAATGTCCCAGATTTTCAGAGGCGGATCCGTTTCCTGATTACGCGAATTTCGTCTGGGCTGTGCGTCTCTTTGCACCAGATACAATGGTCTCGATCCTCGCACTGCCCCGTGATCAGGTAAAATACCGGCTGCTGATACCGGCTCCTCGACGTGATATTGCCACACCACTTGCATCGTGTCGTTCTGAAACATAAAAGAAGATCCAAAGTCAAAACGAGTGTCTCGTTCTCCGCTTTTTGCCGCCGAAAAATATATCGATAGAGGATAGGAGCTACAAAGGCCTGTGGCTTTGTATCCAGGTCGCTATAAAAACTGCTGCTTCTCGGAAAGAGGTGCCTCATATACGACACGAATAAACGTCCTCTGCTGAAGATAGCGCGCTTGGCTGCGCCTTTTAATCAAACCTTTTGTAAAATTTACGATCAAAAATTGCACCACTGGCAAACCATTGTAAGTCATTTTTATAAACTTTAGAAAAATAAAAGAGGAAAACACATTCATTTTTATTACTAATATAATTCCGATAACACTTTTTTTATAAAAGAAGATTCACCAAAAGAAAAATGTCGAAATATTGCGAAACAATTGTTACTTGTGACATTTTCTTCGATATTTATTACGAAAAAATTTGTTTGTAAAAATTTGATGAAATATACATTCTTGTGAAATATATTTCATTAATTGTAAAAAAATAAAAATAAATGACTTATTTGCTAGAAAAAAAATTTTATTTCGTACAAACAAATTTTATTTCGTACAACAAACAAACATTACAAACATTTAAACAAAATTCCATTTCAGTGAAGTAAAGTAAATATATTTCTCCCAAATAAATTTTTAAGCATCTTTTTCTCGGTATATTTTCTCATGATTGAATACAAATATATATTTTATATGTGTGTGTGAATTAACGCAAAGTAACGGTGCGAGGTATTTTTCTCATCTCATATGACTTTTAATAATTCCACTATTAAATTCCGGACTCGATTATATTTACGACCACCCAGGGTGGCTTAAGCCTTTCGGGACCCCTAAGTTCGCGAGAGGGTCGATTGCTCTTGGCGCGCGCCAATCATCTGCGGTCGCGCTGCGGGCATACGCGATTCACCCCCCGAGAAGAAAGGCGGCCATCGAGGGTGGTCGGGTCATATACCAAATACAAGCGGCAATGTCCCGTCGTCCGCCTGTCGCGGTTGCCCGCGAAACATACACGTGTCCAATCGCGCCAAACTTGGGGTCGCTTTTACACAAGCAAGCCACTTACACGTTGCGGGACAATCGCGCCTGATTGGGGACTGACCATACGCGAACTCGTTAACCGATCCGTTCCAAAAAAAAAAATGTCACTCATTGACGCGAGTGGTAGGAATAAAAATGAGAAGCACGCAGTTATTGTCAGCCGAATTTGCAAGTTTGTAATCAAGGCAATTTCTGTATCAACATTGATGTTTTCAACATTGATGGCAGACTCTATCTTCTTTAATTCTTAATCGATTGATTTTAATCATTTATTATATAATAAAACATAAACTGGAGCAGCAACCTTTTTTAAAGGTCATTTTCAGAAAGAAATAATATTTTGGCGAATTGCATAATGCTTATTTCGCTTGCATAAAAATATGATTTTATTTTTGCAGCTATGACTTGGCACCAACGGGCTGCAAAAAATTCACAAATGGACCATAGATTGCGCATGACTGAACTATAAATCAAGATATATATCAAGATTCACACCGATGGATGGATGAAATGAGAAATTGAGATATCTTTCATTGAAGATGTGAAAAATTTTAACATTTTAACAATTTTTTAATTTTAGTTTTTTAGGATAGTATGTCATAATATTCATAATATGTACATAGATAAAAAAAAAAGATAAATGTATCAGTTAGCAAAATGATAAAAATCTTAAATATTAAGTTTTTGACACGTACGACTCTAAATAAGTTCGTTTTATTTTAATTTTTATAAATAACAATTTTATTAACGAAATCATATATATATATATATATA
>NW_017259586.1:2038975-2048975 GCF_001594045.1 Atta colombica
AATTAATTAAATTAATTACAATAGAGAATTAAATATATTTTAATAAATTTCTTTTTATACTAAATGTAATTTTTATCTATTAATAAAATTAGTTAATAATTAAAAGATTAATAATTAAAAGAAATAGGAAAAAATCAATAATTATTTTTATTAAAATAATAGATATTATAAAAACGTATATGCTTAAACATTTGTTACAATAATTTGTCTAAATCACTTTGAAACATTAGCTCAGAAATATTAAAGTGGGTACCAACGGGAATATTCGCATCCATCATGTTCTCGATCGTTATCGACCCCTGTCTGCCGCCATTAACGTATCGGAGACCCAGATTAAGAGCGTACTTCGCCACTCCAGACACGTCTCGGCGTGAAGCAAAAAATCGTCGGTGGAATCACAGAAGTCTCGCAATCGGCGACGTACAGATTTGCAAACTGCTCACGTGTTATCCATTCACGTTCCTCGATAATCGCCGAACCCCACGTCGTGTCTACCCCCTCTTGTTCAAAGAGGCGAAACCCACGTCCGTTAACTTTGCCGACGTATAATCATTGGCGCACCTACGTTTGTTTCCGAATTGCTTGAGACAATCGGGCACCATTCTCGCCCGACTCGTGAGGAAGCGAAGAGATAGAACACGACGTGGCGACCCAGATCCGACAGATCGAAAGATTTCCGAAGTCAAGATGGAAGGTCGATCGAAGGAAATGGGCATCGCTCTGAAAGGAAGTGGGAATCACGTGATTCGCCAACGATCGATTTCGGAGACGCCCTTCGACTAGTTACACACTCTCGTTATTCTCTCTTCGATCAATCGCATTGTTTCTTTTCGGAAGAACATTACGTTCCAGTGTGTCTCAAAAGTAATGAATTTTAATACCAAAGACAAGCTTCGGAGCTATTAGTAAATAACGTTACATTATTCTCTAATGAATTTTAAACAAACTTCGCCCTTTGAAAGAATTTCAATTTATCCGGCTTGTTTATCCGGGTGCACAATATCGATAATTAAATGGCTGAAAAAAAGCAATCATTAAATTTTCATGATAATGCAAATTCATTCATTCTGATCACAAAATCCATAATTTAAGGAAAGTGCGACTGAATATTATAGGTTTTTTGCTTAATATTTTAAATACAACCTAAATTAAATCTTTCTCATAACATTAACATTCTTATTGTTTTTTTCCCCCCTGACATCAAAAGAGGTCCCTATCTAAAGACGATAATAAATGCATCTTTTCTGCTCTTTCTTTCTGTTTCTGTGTTTTCTTCATACATAAAGTTTGTAATTAATTCGAAGAGTTCTGATATCTCATATTTCATCGTGACAGTTCCGACATAATTTCACATTTCATCCTCCATAATGTTGAATATCACGATTCATGATTACATAATTACTTTTATTTTATCTTTTTTAGGTCATTCTTCGAATCTCTTCATTTGCCTTAATTAACTTATCCCTCTAATTTTATTTTTAACTCTATCTTGTAATCGTTTTAGTTTATCTTGTGATCATTTGAAATATTTTAATTGTTACGCATTTATATTATTACACAATGCACTTTCATTAAACGACTCACAAAGGATTTTATGTTATAGCATATAGATATCCTCTCTTTTATCTTCTATTTCGTTACATTCTTATGCGGGAGTTTCCCGGAAAATAATGCCTTGTGAGTCTCGTTGATCGTTGGGTTCAAAGAACGCGATGCTATTGTGAGATTCGAGTGCGCTGTTCGCGATGCGAGTAAGCCACGTGCTCGATCTCAGAAATCCTGATTTAAAAGATCCACCTAACCCGCTGCATCCTTAAGTAGATTGGCAAAAGGAAGAACGATGTAGAAAGAAGATTCTCGAATCGGAAGCAGAAACGCTTTCGACGTTTGTAAGGATCATTAAACGAGGATATGATCCATGGAAAACATAACTATGCATTAATTATCACGAGGATGCTTATTAAAGCTGCTCGTTAAACGCAAGAAGTTGCATAATAAAGAGCATAATAAAGAAAAGGTGTGTGATAGTGAAAATTATAGTACAGAAAATTATTATATTTAAAAATCGCTTCCAAGTGAGAGGAAGCATTACAAAAATTTTTAAATTTTCATATAATATTTTAACAGGATTCTTTAATAATTATATCAAGCAACATCCTCTTTAATTTATAGTAAAAGAAAATAATAATAATATTATTATAAAAATTTAAAGATTGCTGATAATATAACAAAATTCTTTAATAATCAAGCAGCATCCTTACTAATTCATATATACACATATCTAATATCAACAAATTTATATTTTTTTATAACAATACAAATATAAATCGAATACGATAAAAAATATTCTCTAAAGAAACTAAGCACATATGTTAAATTTATCATTATTTAATTTATGTTACTTCTTCCATATTATAATAATTGTATATATTGCAATATTTCTGTAAAAAAGTATCTCCGCTAACATATGAGAGTAAGATATAAAAGAAAGAATCGTATTTGAAAGATAGGCTAGACAACTTTGCGGAACAAGATGTAAGCAAGAAGACAAACGGAACGTATTTGAGATTCGAAGACATTCTCTACTAACTCAAGCGACGTTTCTTTCGCGGGACAACTTTGTTGTTCGTTGTTCCCGCAAGCCGTAAATCTCTTCCACTTATTCGTTTTGCACACCAACGTCCTTCCAACGTCTGCCTGCGTATCTATGTTAGGAACAATCGTAGTTCGCAATTATCCGTTCCAATAGTCGTTGGGTCAAAAGAGAAAAGGGAGGCAGAAGATCCCATTTTGCAAGTTAAAGACGTCAGCTGCGATGTGAGCAAATGGTGCGCGAGTTGCCTTGGAAACTCTGGCATAAAAGATTTGGGCCACGTGCTCTGTGGAATTCCAAAGTTGAGTACGAAGAGAGAGAGAGAGGGGGGGGGGCGAGAAGGGGATCGAAGGGAGCATGATACTATAATAGCGCCTAATAGAGTTCCCCTATTACGAAACGAGTAAGGTTATTGTTGTTGCGAACTTCGTTTTTAGATCCCAGAAACGATTTCAATCATAATGTTAAAACAATTTTCCGAATAACAGTAAATTGAAGAATATTATCTTACAGATAATTCAATTTGAGCATCTGACAATTATCCAATTAGAAATCTCCAATAATGAAATGTAATTATCTTCATCTAATTTATAATAGTAATCACAAATCCGTTAGAATGGCTTAAGGTTGATGTCCTCTTAGATTCGAAATTTAAGGGTCAATGTAATATTGACGTTACTATAAAAGGGTTACAATAAAGGGATAACAAATAGGAATCATTCGGTCGACGCGAACTATTCTCCGAAATTGAAAATCCACTTCTTTTCTCTCTTCGAAACTTCCCACTCCTGTTCTTCCTTTTCGGTATTACGCCAGAAATCGTATCTCACGGCTAACGTCGCGCGGCAGTCGTTGAATTTAAGGGGCGTACCCCAATTTCGGGGTTGAGAGATATCACTTACTATGTGAGCAAATGACGTGCTCTTTCTTCTTCGGAAAACTCTGTTTTAGAAATTCGATAACACTCCCCACTTTCAAATCGTCAATTCAGTTGATGAAAAAAGAAGGTTCATACAGAAACAATCCTTATAGAATCATTAAAAATGATATTACAAAATAAATTGATAATTAATATCACTTCTTTTCGCTCGTAACTTACAGTTGATTAAATATAGGAACAACCCAGATTACAAATTGAATGAATTATAACTAAGTGTAATAATGTAATATTTATGTTATTCACAACTATAAGTTTCAACAGTACGTTTCGATTTTACTTAGTCCTGATTATTAATTATGATCATAATGTGTTTTATTCTATCTGTTTTGTTAATCTAATTTGATATATGGAGTATTTATGTATTTTCCACGACTGATCGGGACTAATTATAGTCGAAACGTACCGTTAAAAATTATAATTGTGAAAAAAATAAATATTAGGTGTGGGAAAAAGTTCGCGTTTTTTTAATGCCATCTAACGGGAAAAATGTCACGAACTTTTTCCCATATCTAATATTACAAAGTTACATCTAATTATAGCTCATTCAACTTGTGACCTGAGTTGTTCCTATATTTAATTAAAAATATCTTTCAGTAATGACATTAAACGTATTTAAAAGGCGATTTCGAATTTAGAAATTATCAAAATTAAAATTAATAATAAATTCAGGATATATTTTCGGTGTCAGTATCAAAATATCAAAAATATAGTAATTTTTAAAATGAAGATTTATAATCAAAATATTTATAATTATTCGAGTATCTCAAAGTTGTATTGATATAAAGTATAATTTATTGATATGTAGATAATCGCAACAGATTTCATTTCTAATTGCGAACGCAAACGATTTTCTCTCTTGAAGAACAACTCAAGAATTAACACTGTGACAATCGTTCCACTTTGACACGATGGAAGCAACTGCGCTTTCTGCAAACTAACTTTCGAGCGTTGAAAATATCTTCCTTTCCGCAAAAAAAAAAGAGAGGAGCACGGCGAAACTTCGACAGCACGGACAGTTTGCTGAAAGAAGGACGAGACTCCTGATGTTCAGAATATAGACAAACCGATACCCGTGAGTAGCTTCTTTCGAAGGCAACGTTAATTGCCTGGAGTGCAAAAACCGACGACCAGTTATCGACGAATCAGTCCATGCGGCCGTCCCCGTTTTTCCTCACCTCCACCTCTGGCATCCGTCTTGTTCGCCTGTCGTCTTAGCCGAACGCGCGTTCGCAACCCCGATAGGGAAAACTAATATTGAACATTCCTAAGTAGAATGCAAAGGGTGCGACGAAGGGGTGGCGATGAGGGCCACCATCATGCGGCCAGGGAGAGGGAGAAGCTCAAACTGGAAAGTTTTAAAAAGCAATTAAGGGCTTCAAACTCCCAACACACTCGCTTCTCGCCTGCCTACAACCCCGTTCATGCCCGCTCAACCCCTTGTACCCTTCTCTTTCTCATTCTGTTCGTCATCAGTCTCTTCCCCGTTTCGTACCCTCATCATCCGTGGCGGACATTTGAGGGCTCGTTGCTATCAGCTAGAATTAAATTATTTCGTTATCCTTAAGAAAGCTAATATATTTCTTAGAAGGATGTAAATAAATAACATATTCTATTAATGATAATTTAGAAAATCATGGACCGTGGGAGAAAATATTATGTGGACTTATATGCTTAGCAAAATACAATAGCTATTTTTATTCTATCTGCTATTTAAGGAAATAGTTAGGTTTATTAACTTAATTAATCAAAGTACATATATACACATTGTATATTTCAAATAATCATAAATCTTTTTTAAAAATTGAACATAAGATATATTTCGTAGTAATCATTAATATCAAAACAAGATATCAAGGAATTAAATTTGAAGATGAAAATTACATTCTCAAATGCTAAGGAAACTATTGAATATTTCACGGAATTTGTCCATTTGTTTACAAATGTTACAAATGTTTAAACGTGTATACCATAAATAAGTATAGTTTGCCATAAAGTAGATAGGAGTTTGCTCGCCACCTGGGAACGACGGAGGTGCCGAATCGATAATCTCAGTCTCGCGAGATCCAGCTAGGGTATCTCGAATTCAAGTACTCCCGCGAGCGTGAGCGCAATTTGCAATAAAGCAATACGCGGGCTTCTACATATTTATCACCGAGAGACGTAAGGAGAAATCGATAATAGTGCGGCGAATACCGATCTGGTCGACGCGACGGGATCGAATCGGTTCTTTTACAGTCGACAGTCTTCATTTATCGTAACGGAAACGTACGTAAATCAGTAAATCTTGCCAGGATCTTTAGCACAACTACACATGATGTTAAAAATTTTATAGAAAATTTTATCGAATTTAAAAAATTCAATGTTTGAATATCGATAATTGTTTCACGAATGATTTAAAACCAAAGAATTTTGTACGTTAAATTTCAAGAGAATGTAACAATATCTTTCATTTTATGTACTTTCAAGTATCATCTATTAACCCTTTGTACTCGACGCATATTTTTCATTAGAATTTCTTACTTAATTTAGCTGATATAAAATGAAATATGCATAAATTAACCATTATATTTTTATACTTTGAAGTTCGCCCAGATATATCGAACATAAACGGTCATTGTCATTTCTCACTCGCCACTCGAGTTGCTGCATCAAAACCAAGTGGCGACTGAGAGTCGCCATTCAAGTGCAAAGGATTAATTTCGTAAAAATTTAACTTTAAATGCAGTGAATGATACATGTATGCTGAAAGTATCCAAAAGCTTACGACTTGACGATCAAATCTTTGTTTAAAAAAAAGATCGATACATTCGTTGAAGATTAAGCGACTGGAAGGAACGGCGAGGAAACTGGAACACCCTGTGTACGAGTATGGCGTATGTATCTGCCTCGGCTGGAATACGATATGTACGATGTACGTGGTGCAATCATTCGTAACGCCAGTGCCATTGAAAGTGTCGCAGGCCCGGTTACAGGCAGCCCAGCGCACCTACGTCGATTAGATTCAAATACGTATCAGTGTTTCACGTGCACGCGAGAAGAATACTTTATGCGCATCGATTTTCCTCACGGCGCGTGCAACCCGAGCTTCGTATTCGCGTTTAAGCGCTAAATGTGCCCGCTTATTTCTCTACGCGGATTAATACGAAAATACGCGATTTTCATATGTCAAGGTAAAATACGAGATTTAAAAAACAATTAGTAATTAATCCACAGAATTAAATGCTTCATCCTTGAATTTTATCAGTGTACTATAGATATCATCAACGTATATATTCAAATAAAAACGCTTAAATCTTTTTTAATACAACTGTCTAAAAGTTTATAGAATGTAAAGAAACAATTGAAATATTGATTATTCTGTGTATTTTAAAACATCGTCTAGCAAGATCCTTTTTAATAAATTCCATCTAATCTTTTGCTAGTTCTTTCTCAATAATGAAATCATAAAGTAAAAAGAAGTTCCTTTTCCACTGCTGAAATACGATTGAATTAAGTCAACCGTACCTTTTGATAAAATCGCGTCCATTTTCTTTAATTAGACAGGTGCGATATTCACGAGTCTCTGAGATAACTCCTACTTCATGTCGACTTACGAACTTCGAAGAATTCCAAATAGGGCCGCAGCGTAATGTCAAGTGCGAATAAAATCGCTTTATCATTGCGACGCAAAGCAATTCCTTTTCCTCGTTTCCACTCTGCGAAGTTCCTCTCTACGTCGGCTAGATAATTTTGGAATCGCGTGATTAAAGTTCTCACGATTAAAGTTCTCGCTCCGTTTGAATAATGACGCGAAAACGCGCGCACGTCAGTGAAGATACACAAGCTATCGGCGCTTGTTGTGTTAGTTTTCGTACTCGGCGCTGCATAGCCGACGATAAAACGAACGCGATCTCACACGGATATCTGACTGCAACAGATAAGACGGCACGATTCTCGCTCGTAGATGTATGCTACCCTGCATATATCGTGCTATACGTTTAATGAAGTTTAACGGAATTAAAGTCGGCGGCATTCTGGAGGGGAACATGCGTAAGATGAGCCTGCGCAGATCGATAATGATCTTTAAAGAGCTTCATTGAATTGAACTTTAATATTACCTTTATACGGATTAATAACGTTTCTGATTTTATTTTTAGAGAAAATATCGTATTTAAACAAAATTTATTAGAAGTAAGAAATAGTCTTTGTGGTCGCTTCTTACTAAATTTTTTCTTTTTATTATCACAAGAAATTATCACAAATTAATTTATATATAATAATAAAAGTTTTAAAATATCTTTCATATATATCATTATGTGAATCAATTGTATAAAATTGCGAATTACATACGCAAAAAAGAATTATTTTGCTGAAATATCTAATAATTTAGGTAAATATAGCTGAAGATAATTTTGTTAGACCATCAAAATTACATAGGAAACTCAAATATGAAGAGCAATGCTGCAAACAGTGGCTTTCTAGTATTCTGAAGTTTGCGCGCTTTATATAATTATTTTGATAGCTCAACAAAATTATTTTCAAATCTGCATTTATATAGCTAAATTTTTAGGTACTTCAGCAAAACCATACATCACATAGGGACGCGATTTTGAAAGATTTATTTCTGTCGAATTATTTAACCATTTATTCCTCACTGCAATTGGAAAATTTATGTTAAATTTAACAAATTTCATGTGTCCTAAATGTCCATTCAAATTTTTGTATTAATTAAACATAAGATAAATACATCAGAAAATAACACAAATATTATATTGAAAAAGGTGATATTGACACAATTTTTAAGCAAATTGTGAAAGCATTTTTTTCCAGTAAAATTAAAATTTATGAAATGTTAAATTAACACATATTTTATTCATTCATCTTAGAATTTATATTTAAAAATACATTTTCATGTTGTATATCTACTTATTCATAAATTGTATTACTTTGACACTAAGAAATGTTGAATATTCAAATTAATACAAAATATTTAAATAACATAATCACATTATGTTAAATTAACATTTGAATGTGTTAAAAATTCAACACAAAGTTTTGAGAAGGACTTGAATAAACTTTTTCCAACACAAAAAGTTTTTCAAGACATACGTAGATATTGCCAATGCAATATTTTCATGAGATTAGCAGAACGTGTTATTCTTTTAAAACTCAAGAGGCGAAATTTATCGAAACTTAATCACGTATACTAGCGAACTTCGTCGAGAAGCATTGATTGGATACGCTTGTGTACTGCGCGTTGAAAAAGGATAGGCACCACTAACAAGATTCTATCGCTTTGCTTGGTGTATCGTTGGTACTCTCTTCATCAACGTGAAGCCGATGAGCCAACATCGGCGAATACGTGGCCACCGGCGTACCTGAGCACATCCTCTGGTATGTACCCAGTCATTAACGGGTAAACTCAGTCTAAACTTCCCGGTGGATCCTGTCAAGGACCTCGAGCAATACTCACGAGCGTTGTTGCAACGTAACTAAGCGCGCGCCGAATTCGCCCGTCGATGCTGAACTTCGGTGCTCGATACGCGAAGATTAATGACGATCGCTTAAAGTTTCCGAATTAACGATCCACATATACATTTACTAGTCAAACGGGCCGAAAATATTTGCACTCAATCATTAGCAAATATTATCGATTCTACATATACATACGTACGGAGATTACAATTTATTTACACGTGTGGCGGTAAATCTGTCTGTAGACTTATGCTTATTTCATGAGGCAATTAACTGCCATTTTCATTTATTGGCTATTAATTAATGCTACGATTGTTTAATGAAATGACGGCTGAATAAAACATGTGTTTTGTTTCGCGTCTGCAGCATTAGTAATGTACACTATGTTAACAGTTAAAGCGTTAATATCAACTTACAAAACTAAAACATTAATCATTTTATACATAACTACGTAGTATATACTGAACGTACATATATATTGAATTTCTATCTCCTGTCTCATACACAATACGTGTAACGATGAAAAATTATTGCGAGATTTCACGTAGCGCTAATTTATGGTTACGATAATTAGAGAACAAATTATTATTCCATTTCGTATTAAATTTTTATTTTAAAATCGCTTCAGTAAGACAATTTTTAGAGTGAAATTAAGAATTATACAAAGTGCCAAAAACATTTGTTTGACAAAATTTTGCATCTTTATCAAATCATTACCCAGATAGCAAGTTTATTGTTATTTTAACGTCAAAATGACGTCTTTAATAGAGAGTTTTTGCAATAAGAGAATTTTTTGAATCCAGATATAGTGAACCCTGAACCTATAGTCACATTATCCTTTTCTGAATTAATTCTTAAAAAGAAGACAACCTGATCTTAGCGTTCACAGTATATCTGAATAAACGGTATTGCAAAAACTCCCTATTATCAACGATTCTGGACAGTAATATATACTTAAACAAACTCCAGAGTTAATTACATTTTATTAAATATCAAAAAAATTCTGCACCCAA
>NW_017259586.1:2050295-2077187 GCF_001594045.1 Atta colombica
AGTGCAGAAGTTGCTCCGAATTAATGATGCTCGAAGATTCAAATAATTGTCTATTGACTGTAATTAAACAATTGATCGTAATTTTCCGCGAGTATTAATAAATGTTGGAAACTATAAATGACCACCGATTAGTTGTTCTACTTGCTGCTGTACATACCGGAGTTCTAATTTAATCTGAAGCACAGAGTACAGGGATACTCGACGTTGCTTAGCGAGCGATGCTGCGGCAGGATGAGACGTCGTCCTGGCTTATGACGTTGACTGTCGTGTCAACGAACCAAGGAATCCCTAGGGACCTCATTGCCGACATGGCAGATAGGAGGGCACTAAAGTTCGTGTAATTTAGCTACAGCGCAGACTCTGTCTCCACGTATAGTCGCGTCAATATTAATCATCGTCGTCGTCGGCATGGCAAAATGTTCGGGAATGTGGAAAATCGGAAACAATGAGCGGTCATATTCTCGTAAGAGCATGCAGAATAGATCTCAAGGACAGACTGATGTTTGTTGGAAACAAACGTTGAAAACCGAGTTAGAATCGTTCGGATCTCTTCTGAGATATATTCCTCGAAATATATCGGATGATTTTCATCTTACGATTTTCTGTTTTAAAAACGCTGTTATACCTTTATGTCTCGATATTACTCAAGAAATACGGAAACCTTCTATTTTCAGACCTTCTATTTGCAGAGTATAATATGGAGTGATTGAAATTATCGTTAATTTAATCAAATAGCACTAACACATGGAAAGAATCGATTCTGCTGAAATATCCAAAATTTAGATAGATACAGATCTAAAAATAATTTTGTTGGTATCATCAATAAATAATTATGTAGAAATTTCAAACATGATGAGCTACAAAAAGTTGGAACATTCTGATAACATTTCGATAATTGAATGTCTTAATTATTTTGATAGTCTAATAATCTAGATACAGATCTATTTTCAAATCTGTATCTAGTTTTAACTTTTAAATACTTCAGCAAAACCGTCTTTTCCGTAAGAAGGATGATATGTTTTATGTAAAATAAAGCACAATTTTTAGTGTTTCATATTTACGACTTTTTTCACTCAAATATCCCTTAAAGAATTTGAAGTACTTTTTTCCAACAAAAGTTTCGATCGATAATCTTCCGGTACCTCAACTGAAATAAATCGCTTTTTGCAAGGTAAGTTTCAAGCGTGTAAAAGTAACAAAACTTTATCCAGTCACAAAACGTAATTCAGCTTGAAATAATTTCTAAATTAACGACCTTTACATCTATCGCGCTAGAATTGTAAAAGCTGTAAGAACGATCTCAGGAGAATGTAATAACATTTCAAATTCACTTTCTTAATTCTGTCCAAGTTTCAACGTTCAATTTACGCGAATCTGAAAACAGAGATACGCTGTCAAGTTTGTATAATTCCTAGTGGTGAATGAAAGACGGAGAACGAATGGCATTCAGCGCTTTCGCGATAACGACTGGCATCAGCGGTGGTGCACCTTCTCGCAACCCTCGCGAAGCTTAATGCGCGCGAAAGTAGAAAGGATAGAGCTGAAAGAGAAATCGCGGAAGCAGAGTGGTGAGAGAGAAACGTACTATACGTCAAGACAATAAGTGCCATTAAGATAACGGCAGTGGGGAGGCTTAGATAACCCCCGCATGAACCTCTTCCGCGAATCCGGTAATGGAGGATCCCGTTTTATTCCAACGTTATTTTTGGCGTATCCGTTAGGAACTTACGAGTATGTCCCTTGCTTTTCGGTAACGATCCAATCTCACTTGACTAGCCATTCGCGATTCAGATAAGCGCGATAAACTCCCTTCATTCGGAAATGTCCAAGCATTAACCCTTAAAAATGAATCTATTTTTCTTCGCTTGTGAGATTTCTCTTGAATTTTTGCTGCAAGTTAAAACACAGCGTAACTTAAACTTGTTTCTTTTCATCAAAAATCGCTCACAAGCGTTAAACTTTGATGTACAGTTGTAATTTATTCATATTTTAATTTCCTTAGTTGAATTGAAAATTCTGTATTCTTACTCTCGTTGTAAATTTCGTGTGCAATCCTCTCGAGGAGCTATAAATAAAATATCGCTTTTTTGTCTGTTGCAAAATTCTATATCCGGCAGAAAAATTTAAGATATGGAAGACATATAAAATGATTTAATAAGTATATCTGATTTTGTCTTTGACTTTGCGTTACTGATACTTTATCAGAATTTTTAGATCAATTTCATTTCGATTGTTATAGTCTTAATTCTTTTTTTCGCGATGGTAGTATTGCTCCTGATCTTGAAAATGAACGAAGAAGAACGAGAAAGGAAAAAAACCGTATTTCTATAGAACACGCGCGCAAATAAAAATCCACGCACTATTGCCACGCCTACCACTTTTGCGTCTTATCCCGATCAGTAATTAGCCCGTCCGTTCATCGGGAGTCAAGAGGCCGATTGCTAATTAGTATTAAAGACATCGCTGATTATGGATAAAATCGACGCTACCGTGGCAAGCGGGCTCTTTCTCCGGCATTACTTCCGCTATTTCCTTTGTTTCCGTTTTTTCTTTCCTTGTCGTTTTTCTAGAAATGTATATTAATAGAGAGACTGAATATATAAATTCATCTTAAATCAAATTATATTTGTATTTTGTCAAATTTTATGTTTAAAAAAAATATACACATTTCCGAAAAACTAAATTGAAAATTTTGCATAATGCATAAAATAAATAAATCACATTGCAAACGTGTCTATAATATTTATTATATTTAAAAAATGTTCAGTTATAATATCGTTACTCTTGGAACTCATCTCTTTTCTTTCCGAACGAGTATAATATCGTCTGCAGATTCGATAACCAGGTCAAAAGAAATGTGCGCGACTTCTACAATCCTCCATAAATCCTCTTCTGCATCTTCGATCTTCTCACGAGGAGTTCACAGGAAAGCAAATGACGCGAGCACGCTGAATACGCTTTACGAAGCGCAAATCCACGCGGTGCACAGAGGTTTGCGGAATGGATGACGCTTGCAAAGGGTGACGAGATGCAATCCTACAGATGCTTGAAAGACGAGGAAGGACTGCGTATGAAGAGAGTGGTAGGGTGAGGATAGGATGTTCGACTTGGTGGAAAAGCAGGGCGGAATAGCGTGGATCGCGAGAGCGAAATTGGAGATCGAGTGGCAAATGCCGGAAGAGTGGCTGTGCCACTCGGTGGTGCAAACGGGACTATTCGATCAGGTAGGATGGAAAATGGAGAAACGCGTGTGCGCCCGCACGCACGAGAGAAACCGGAAGATTGGTGCGACGAATAAGCCGTGCCAATAGAAAGTTCCCGACATTCGCGTGGATTCGGTCTGGTGGTCGAGATTCGTATATATTGCAGCCATTGAATTCGCCGGGTCGAGTGTGCGGGAGTCGATCCGATGAACGGATCATCGACTTTCGAACGTCAATTCGGAAGTCATAAGTCGATGGTAAACTCTCTGCTCTGCATTTTCACGCGGATTAAATAAATATCAACACGCCCAAGAATAGAGCTTTCCGCGCCGGTAAGCTCTGAAAAGCGTCAGGCTGAAGAGATATTGTGCTCCGGAACGTAAAACGACAAACAGGAAGTCACTTTCGTTCATGGAAACGATTTTGCTGAAGTGTGTAAAAATTTAGCTAAATAAAATCTGAAAATAACTTGTTGGATCATCAAAATAATTATGTCGGAATCTGAAGCGTAATGGGCAAAAAAGTTTTTGATATTCTAGCATGCATTCCAGTTTGCATGTTCTACGTAATTATTTTTATGATCAAAATTATTTTCAGATCTATATGTAGCTAAATGTTTATCAACAAAACCGTCTTTTCCATGTTTCGAAATAGAAATTAGATGAATATTAAGGTGTTTGAGAAGATATGAATAACGAAAAATAGAAAATATCATGACACAAGTCATCTTCTCTCGCACTGAGAAAAAATATAGTCAATTTTAATAAATATTTAGTTGAATAGTTTGAACTAAATATTTATTAAAACTGACTATATTTTTTTCTCAGTGTGTCGCTCCTATAAAGATAAAAATTCATTTCCATTTTCACGTAAATTAAAGATACATCAGGAATATGAGAAATGAGATTTATCACGCGAGAAATTTAAAGTCAAAGTATAAAAAACAATAGGGCATCTGTCATTTTCATTCAATTTTATTGATACGGCCTGTCACAAAAATGAAAAAAAAATTACAGAATATTGCGAGCTTTTCCGAACCGGTTTTTCTTTTCAAACCGATGCCTTAAAATGATAATGATTGATCATTTTCTTGCTTGATAGGAAAAAGATGTGTAATTTGCCGAATACTCTGTCACAGACTTCGCCAAGTATGTAAGTACTGAGATAGAATGAAACTCTTCATGCGGGGAAAATTTAAAATACGAAGGTTGAAAAATTTTCGAGAGGAGAGTGGGAAGGGAGATTCTTTTTCACACACTTCTCATTCGACTTCGCAGGCACGGACAGCGAATTTGTCGCAGAAATGAAGGGACCATGGGTGCAAAATGTCTTATGTGATCTTCTTTGAAAATCGTGCGATCGCTAGAAAATGAGGCTCCATTGAACACCCGGTTATAGAAAAATGGATAAATGTGAACATTCGGTGAAAGCATCTTTTCAATGTGTGTATATTTGTTATGATATCAATAATCAATAAGAATAAATTGCACCGGAACATTTTGGTCTCGAACGAACATTTTTAAAATATATAATCAAATATAAAATTGTATCGTTCCCTTACTTCAAAAGTGATCTAACTAAAAAAGCATAGTTTTTGAATTATAAACGAGACTAAATTAGACAAATATTACCTTATCATTAAAAGTGAACTAATTTAACTTCATAAAAAATCGACAAGCGTTATAACTCGAAAAAGCTCATTTTTATAAAAGTCGTTTTTACATTTCGTTGCGAAAACGAAAATGACGGAAGTAATATTTGATTATGTTAAAGACGTATTCTTTTGCTACTAGAATATTATATTTCATTAGTCAGTAATTTTTACCAAGTTGAAAAATAGTTTTTCCCTTTTCTGAAACTTAATTTTTGTATACTAATTAACACTTTTTCGAAGTAAAGGCTCCGTATTTATATTACAGAAAAAAAAAAATAGAAAAAAGTTTATAATAAATTTATAAAAAGCTACATTCACAATGCAAATTTTGTTGTATCGTTTATATATTATTAAAAACCACATTTAGTTTTTTCTAACAAATAAAGAATAGCTGATTCATACAATGGTTTAAATTCTGTTGCAGACATCGCTTCTGTAGGTTGGCTCTTCCAGTTTTTTCACAACGTTACTTTCTATCCATGATGCACCGCACAAAAGGCACACAGGTTTGCTCGTCATGTCGATGTGGCTGAGACACGTCGCGTCGTGATAACTACCTGCGCTTATAATTTATCTGCAAAAGCGACGACGCACATTAATGTAACGCGACGTGATGGCCCAAGCCAGATGTAACTTTCACATATCTGCAGTTTGAACCACCTCGCTGTCGCTGTAAAACTGCATTCGGAATTTCTGGTAACTGGTAATATCATTCGCGCACTATTAAGCCGTCACAGCACGAACGAGTTTAGAGCGAACGCTTTCTGCAGTCTGCGCAGACAGGAAAGTTAATTTCAACGATGCGTCAGGAACGTGTAAGCGGCGAATAGCGTTAAAACAGTCGTGAAAGAGATTAGATTTATTATTCCTCTTATGCATTTTACTCTTTTTTATAAAATAGAAATAATTATTCCTCTCTCGTTTTGAGCTTATATCATCGTTGTAGCGATTTAAGCGTCGTATCCATAGGCTCAAATACCTCATGTGTCGTTAAAGTAACGATTTTGCCAAAGTTCGCCACTTTGTGTCGCTTATTATGACTTGCGCGCGCTCGATTAAAGATTTGAATAGTGGCGAAAGTGATATCAATTCATTCGACGAACTTTAATTGAAACTTCCGCTTCTGCACCAAAAATAGGTATTTTTCAATTTTTTTTTTCTTTTCAAGGAGAATAATTCATACTTTCGCAACACATTTCGAGTTATATGTAGTCAAGCAATTCTGAATTTATTCGATTACTATGAAAGTTATTATACATTCAATGTCAACGTCCAATTTTGATCAAAACTTATTAATCAAATTAAATTGCATTCAATATGCACCTGACACGACATTTCGATACTGATTTCTTTGATTAAAAAAAACAAAAAATAGAAAGTAGGAATCGTCATGTTAAATTAAATGTGTACCAATAATTTAATATTGTGAATTTTATTAAATGTTAAACGTACAATATATACAGACGAAGAATCAAGTTTATTGAATGTAATTTATCATTCAATTAAAGATCTAAATCAGATTATTTAAAAAAACATCGTAACAATTCAATTTATTATAAATAAAATAATTATTTATATTTCTTCTCGATATTTTTTTGTACCAATTTTTAACTCTATTAAGTAATTTGATAAAATAGAAAGTAATATTTTCTCTCAACTGAAATACCTGAGAGATACAGCTTGCGGAATACTTCCATGTACTTGTTCGCTACATCGACTTTCAACGATCTGCAGTCGACGGTTTAAATCAAGGAGGTAAGGCAATGGATTAATTATTCCAGCGATAACGATCACTCTCCGAGTTCTCGATATCCGGCACTCCATCCGAAGTAATTTCGAGTCGTAGCTCGAGATGGATCTCACTACTCGTTTCCGCTGAGCGATACGGAATTGCACGTACGAAAGATACGTCGGCTGCAGATGTGAATCGATGCACGCGTGCACGTACGCGAAAAGACGCGCGGACACGACTTGCGATATGCAACTCGGCGCCGTCGTCTCTTTTCGCGCGGAATCCAATCCGATGACCCAGATTTCTTGATGATATTCGTCACCGAATCACATATTACACATATGGAACCTATAGGATGGTTCACGAAGGTACGCAGTAGATATATAACCGATCGATCTTGGAAGCTGTCTTCAAAAATAGTTTCATGAGATTCTTCGTATAGTCGTGAAACTGCGACGATTTAAATTTTAAAAAAGATATATATTCATACAAAAATATTATTCATACAATATGAAAGAAAAATAACAGCAATGCTTATAAAAATAAAAAACTGAACTTTGACACAAAAAGATTAAATTAAAGGGTAAATGAGGTTGTAAAAATCATTCGCTCTTTAATTTGTCCTTTTATTTCAATATCCAGGATTCTTTTATAATATAAATTTATTTTTTAATAAATACTTTGCCCAGTTTAATTGAGTTTTTAAAAATATTACATCCAGGAGAATATGTCGCATAATTTTCGATTCAAAATTCAAATTTGTATATAAAGCTTTTCATCTATAAACTAACAAAAATCAAATCTTAAAGTTATACTGCCTCATTGTGAATCGCACTGTATAATTTTCCATCGTCCGTTGAATACAAGCTCGTAGATGGGTGAGAAAAACCCATCGAGCGAGCACTGTTTGCGAAAATTTCATTCCGAACAAATTCCCGTTCCTACACATACACAGGTACCAATGGCGTTTTCCTTTCGCAAAATACGTTCGTTCGACGAAAGTTATTTCTGCGGTTTCTATATGCATACATCGTACATTTGGGGACATAAAATATTTCGTAGAAATAGAAGAACGGTGAGTTGGGTCAGCGTATCGACTGTATGATGACTGGGACCTTTGAATTCAGTCTCAACTCGCGCTTGCAAAAGCAATTTTTCCGAGATGTCTATAGATCTGTCTATACATCTATGAAAATATATATTTTCTCTTTTACATTTTTTCTCCGAACAGCAATACCATCATTTATTGCTGATTCATACGTGTCGAAGATAAAATATAGACATATTTTTAAAAATAAATTATATTGAAATCAAGTTTAAAAAAGATGGAGATTGCACAAAAACAAATATTTAATATTTTTTAGCGGTTTTAATTTGATTATATTTATACAGATCCCGCTTTAAGAATCTGATTTACGTGTTATTTGATATTTTTTGTATTATTTATATCACTAATGTTCTATCAAATATAGTTTAATTTCAATATCGATTTCAGTAACTCTTCATCTAATTTTCAGAACTAGAAAAAGATAAAGATTTAGTTGAACCGAGATTAAAGTTAAACTATTGGATCAGTGCAAAAGTTCATGCCCGATTTATTATCCAAAATTTAAATAACAAATTTTGTTAAAAATAAAAATGAAAATTAAATTTAAAAAAAAGATTTTTTTAAAGCTTGAAATCTCTACTTTCGAATGGTTATTATATTTTTGAGTTTATATGAGTTTTATTAATTTTTATATATAGAAAACTACGAGCTGGAAAAAATGAAAAAATTTCTTTTTACTTTGTAGGTCTGTAGCGTATTAAAAAAAATTTGAGAAAATTTTCGATTCTCTATCTAAAAGTTTGAAGCTTTCCCTAAATCATTTTTTAAAAATGTTCCTATTAACTATTTTTTGTTGTGTACAACTGAGTTGTTGTAAATTAAATAAAATGAGTATTTTGACTTTGATTGCTCATAACTCTCGAAACATTACAATTTAAAGAAATAGATTCTTCAATTTTCTCATTAGATTTAGATTTTATTTTATTTTTAACAAAAATAACAGTTGTTTGAAATTTGAATAATAAATCGAGCACGAATTTTTGCATCGATCCAATATTTTGGTAGAAACTGGCATAATTCAATTGATTATAATAGTTCCATACGATCGTTGGTTTTAAGCATACAAATTTGCCTTAAACTCGCGCAGGTCAAGGTCCCTTAAACTACAGGACAGAAAAATTTTTGGTTTTGCTCGTTCCAGTTTGTGGCGCGTCGGTGGTAGCCGCGACATGATATTCCACTCGGCGGACAATATATTATGCGCGATAACCCGAGCGCGGAAACGGGAAAGAGTTGTTCGCCCGTAAGTTAGTGGAACTATCGCTGATTCCGAGATATTTGCACGGGATTACCTTTTCGTTTAACTTCCGGTAGCAGCCATGAAGGGATGGAGGCGCGACTCACCATGGAAAGAAGAGGCGAGAAAAAGCGAGGGAGAACTGTGCACGTAGACGTATTTAATCCAATTAAAAAATTAAACGTCTCGAAGAACAGTAGGAACTGCATGAAAAGCAAAGCGTCACAGAATATTTTTTGTTATATTATAAAAAAAAATTGTTATTCTTTAATATTAAATTGTTGTCCATCGAACTATGAATGTAACAATGTCAAATGCACATTTTAATCATTTAGCAAAACTCGTAACAATGTCTACATATATAAAAAATTACAAAATTACAAAACAACAGAACGATAAGTCAATAAAATCGATAAAAAAGCGATAGGGACAATTCTCTTGACGTTTCGAAACGATAGAATGAGTGTACTTTAACAATAGACTATGCACAAAGACAATAGATAGACGTGATAAGAATAGAGTATAGACTGCGCATTCCTATGGAGTTATTATCGGTGTAGAAAGAGTGAGGTAGCTTGAATCATATCGCTCTCTTTCTTCAAAATATCGAATTGAAGAGAGATCCTGATATAGAGTTGAATGGAGATGCTGATACGTTCAATTCTTTCTAACAGAGCATAGATGCTACGATTAGAGAAAGTAGATGCAGTCTTCCTTCTTTTTCTTGTTTTAGTTATCGCAATTTATATACTTACATTTATGATAGAGACCGATAGATAATAGATAAGTTAGACGAAGAGAAGAATGAAGAAGAGCAAACGTTGTCCTCCAACGTTATCTTCCGCAAACGTTCGAGTGAACGGAGCGCATCGACGTCAGAGGCCTAGAGAGAAACGAAGGAAGGAAGTTTGAGGACACAGAGGAAGAATCGGGAATTGAGAAATGGCGAAACTTTAACGCAAACTCCACCAGCAGTGTCTCTACGGGTAAGTGAGCGAAGTGCCGCCGTTTTGGAATGTGAGAGGAGGATCAAGTACACGATAACTCCCGCAGTCTGCTCTCCGGTCAGGTATCTCTCCTGGGATACGTGTTACCTGACCGGAACTCAAACATCGGTTACAGTTCTGCTCGCATCGCGATCTCGGAATCGAGTGACGCTTCGTTATAATGGATCAAATGTCCCGTTGCGTTTCCCCAAGTTTCAATTGTTGCACAGTATATGTATATATCGATCTCTATTATTTGCACAGGCCATAGCGTATTTTAGATAAGAGCGTATCTATGTAATAATTCTCTATTTAAAGGGCTAAGTCTTAATTCGACGATATTAATTATTAATTCGGAGATACCATATGATTTTCTCCATGAATATGATGTCTTTATCAGAAAAAAATAGACAGCTTTTGAATAATAAAAATAAATTTTAGAAATAGAATGAACGACTGAAACTTAATCTGTCTTGAATTGAGAAAATTGAGTTTCGAGGATTGGAGTATTTTATAACTTACGAGTTAGTTATAAAAATATTCTCTATTAAAAATTGAAATCTATTGTAGAAAATCATTTGATGGAAACTGATATCTCATATATTATGACTTATTAATTTATTCAATAAACTAACTTTATTTTTCTCCGAAAGTAACAGTTTTTAGCCGTGGTTTTTACAGTAATAACTTTATGCGATTCATCATTTTTATAATCAACAGCAATTTTTTATTTAACACCCTGTCAGCTATTTAAATTAATCAATCAATTAATTATTCAATATTACTGAAAATATATCGTAGAATATTTTCAAATGAAGATAGTCACAGATTAGCGCAGACATCGTTTATCCTTTTCACTTCAATTAGTTTAAAAGTCATCAGGTAAGCATTTGAGGAATTACGTTTGATAATGCGCACTGAGGCAACCAATGTATTTCCGACAATAAGTTCAGTAGATATTCTATGTAAAAAAAAAAAAAAAAAAAACACACACGAATGGAACATCGTCACGCGAACGGGAAGTGGTGCTTTCTAGCGAATGACGTCACTCAATAAATATAATCGAACTCCCAGGGTGACGAGGAACGGTCGATTTTAATATATGCCATACGTGTCGCGGCTATAGCAAGTTCCGATCTGTAGAATTCAATCCAATTAAAAAGCAACACATTGCCATCTGTTCGGCGTGCTCTCAGGTAACTCTCCTGGGACGCAGACTACCTGACCAGAACTCAAATAGTCGCGGTTGTTTCGCCGATATGACGCGAATTCATTAATGGAACTAAATTCTGGCAACAGAAACTCGAAACTGTCATTCCGATTGCGACCCCAATCGATTGTCAAGTAGCATTAGGCGAAGCTATACACGTCGAATACACCAATATCCATAAATAACAGGAAGATATAGACTAATTAGGACTCCAAAGAATCGTGTATCTTTACTTTTAAAAATTAAATATATTTTTGTTGCATAAACAATGAAGGGGAAAAAAATACATCTTAATTTGAAAATTGCATAAATTTACAAGAAAAATTGTTAGGCACGAAGAACTAATTTAATCAAATATGGCGTTTTTCGTTTCATGAGTATGCAACATCTTACTAAGAAATGATATATAATAAGAATAAATAAAATATAAGGATTATTTTATAAGAATTATAATTGGCAAGAAAAGCAATTGTGTATAGTATCGATAATTTGTTCGCAACAATTTTCAACTATATTTAATTCGAAGACAAAAATGAACTCGTGGGAAGCTTTGCGGAAAAGGCGATAATTTTGGGTCATCGGAGTCAAGGAACCTGAAAGGCTGCTACAATGGCCTCGATCCAACAAGCTCTTTTATTGCAACGTCTTCGGTCCAGACATAAATCTCAAAGCTTCATCCGAGTTTGTTGGTCGAGCGCTTACGCAAACTCGTTAAAAAGCATTATTCCCGTCGCGCGGAATGAATTTAACGGGGAACAAGCACGCATCGTGTGAAAGAAAGAGAGAGAGAGAAAGAGAAATCCGCTTGAGCTTTAATGCATTGCGAGAATAACGAGATCGAGGCCATGCAAGCGGGCGAGCTTTCGTGCGAGCCTCTCGGGCGACAATCGCGTCGCATGCGGCCAGACAATTTCGCATCGCTTCGCAGCTATATTACGCAGCGATAAACGTGGGATCCCATCGGAGTTGGAAATCATGATTCAATAAACCTCCTCTCCATTTCATTGGCGATAAAAGACGAGACAGAATAACGGCCAACTAATAATATAAACGCAGTCAGAATTAATTAGCTACTCGCTGCGAGTTTTATCGAATGTCCAGAAATTCAATAATCATAATTATGCGAGTCTGCCTCATTCATTTACCGAACACAACGCAAAAAATGTAATAATTACATTAACTTTTACAAATCTTATATGGAAAAAATGATTTTGTTAAAATCTCTAAAAATTTAGCTATATAGCAGTATACATATATATAAAATTTAAAAACAATTTTGTTTTTAAAATAATTAGTTAGAACTATTAAAGTAATTATATAAGAATCTCAAACATGATAAGCAATGCTGCAAAGTTTTGATATTTTAATGATCAATTTGATCCTAATATAATAATAGCGTTTTACTCTCTTTTCTTGAAATCTTACTCCAAGACAGTTAAAATATTGAAAAGAGTGAAAAATTTGTACTCTTGAATAAGCGTAATAAATTTTCACTCGTTTGAAGTAAGGTTTCACTTTTGGAAATTCGTTCAAAAAAAGGAATGAAATTGCTTTCCTTTGGAGTGAATTTCACTCTCAAAAAGAATGAAAATCTGCCACTTTTATTCAAGAGTGTAAATATTTCACTTTCTTTCAATAATGGCAGTATTTTAACTCTTTTGGAATAAGATTTCATTTCAAGAAATTTAGAACATACATAATTATTTTAATAATACAAAGATTATTTTCAGATTTGTATTAAACTAAATTTTAAGATACTTAAAACCATTCTTTCTATGCAGATCTTTCATAATTATGCTATTTTAATTATGCAGTGAATTATAATTAATTGATATTTCAATTAGAATATGAATGATGATGCCGTTAAAAATGTCATTCAATCGTATAATTTTCAAACTGGGGAAGATTTTAAGAAGAAAATTATTACTACGAGGTAAGAAATTTATTTATTTCATTATTCATCAAAATTTTTGCAAAGCGTTTCTGCAAAATTTCTCTTACGGATGCATTTTGTTACGCGCGGAATTAACTCGCCAACTTCTCGTTAACCGCATCAGTTCGCGATTTGAGGGATAACCGCGGACATAATAGTTACATTATCGCCGCCAACGGACATTTCGCCACTGGCATTTAGGGCCGAGACGATCGGACAGTTTAAACGCCCGAGCTGTCAGCCGATCGATACGCGCGCGAAGCTTATCAAAGCCGCAACTATATGCGGAGCGGGATCAAGCACGAGTTTCGTTTAGCATTTCATGGCTGAACGGCAAGGCAAGCCTCACGTGTCAAAGCCTTCGTGCACAATGTAATCTCGCTATTAATGTGCGCGTTTATCATTGTAAACGTAAATAAAATTAGAACGCAATCAAAATAATTTCCGCGAATCAAAAGTAAAGCAAGCAGAATAGCGATTCAAATGTGTAACGATTGTAATGCAAGAATATTGAATCTCCAAATACTTTTCAAATAATGAAATAGATATTATTTAGCAAGATATATTGATACAAAAAAATCTATAAGACTGGTTCAAAGTAATTAAAATATATTTTTTGTAAACTAATTTTATTAATATTTAATGCACATTAATGTATCTTTTCGTCATCGAGTCTGCAAATAATAAAGTCGAATCATAATGCAATTAATTTTTTTAGATTTTATAAGATTTTTGTGACTTCGTTAGCTTGCAATTAATTATTCGAAATCTAATAATAATATATGCTTGCGTTAATAAAATTTGTTATATATTTGATTAAATTTATAATATTGCAATTATATCGACATGTTCAAAGCAGAGGTGATTAGGCTCGCGTCAACATTAAACTCGATTAAACAATATTCTAGCGAAATCGCTATTATTACAGTGCAATAGATTTAAAATCTCTTACCTATGACAGGTAAACGATTACATGCTATAAATTGTTGTTTGCGCAGCTGCAAAAGAAGGAAACGATTTTTGAGTATCACCTTGCTCTCGCCGCGTCATAAATCACATCCTTATTCCGCACGTGGACGTGTATAAATCTTGTTATAAATAACTGTAAACTATCGTGCACGGCCACGATGTAATTCCGTGGAGCACAGGGTGTTCCATCGCCTGCTGAAATCGTTTGTCGGATCTACTTTATTAATGGATCCTCTTGATCGCGATCGACAAGGCTACGGCATACTTGTCGACTCGCGAGAGATTAATTGCATTTTGTTGCATGCGATTGTGGACTAACCTCTACGCAAATCCGATACTTTACTCGATTTGAAAAAAATCACGATCGGCATCAAGTAGCAATTCACTAAAACCATAACACGCGATAAACTAAAAATGGAACGATTTCTCTCGTATATTCGCTATATTGGAAAACAATTTAACATATTAAATTTATTATTAATTTTTTTTATTGGAATATTAGAGAAAACTCAATAACATAAAACTGAAATAAACATTTATCTCTCCATTCAGAACAATTATAATGCTTTTAAATTGCGATGTATCTATCGGAATTATAAATTCAATTTTACATTCACTAGCTCATGAGGATTTGAATAAAAATCGATGATTAATGTGATTATAAATTAAGACGATAGTACCGAGATACATAATCCCTCGTTATGATAGTTAACGAAATTTCTTCATGCTCATGCTAAAACTTGCCTCCTGTAAAGGTAATTCCCTTACAACTTAGGCAATCTCGTTCTAACAATAAGCCTTAAGATCGCTACTTAAGACTGTGTAAACGCCCGGCTACCTTGGATTCGACGTGCAGCTATATGAGAAGTAGTTGGTCATTAAACCCGTGTTTCGGATTATCTCTAATTCCTCGCGGGCGTCGCGCGGAGGGAGCCCGGATTAGTTAAAGATTAAGCTGTTGGACATGTTACTGCCCGTGGTTCGACCTCGAGGAAGCTTCTCCACTACAAAAGCATGCTTTCTCATCGTAAGACGAAATTAATCGCACAAGCTTCGCATACCGTTGACTTGACGGAATTATTCCCGACGGAAGGCATCCATGTGCCCCTACACATTCACGCGTGTTAAACATCAATGAAGATAAATTATATAAAATAATAATCCGCGTTGAACGCATTTTTAAGAATAAAATTAACTTGCAACAATAATGTGAGTGTTATTATTTAATTTATTACTCTCTAAATCTGAATCAGTGGATAGTCACTAATTTCCCAGTGGCATACTTTGCACTGATAATCAGTGAAATTCAACTATTATAAAAAAGGAAGAATATTTGCCGATGTTGAAGAAAAATTGAAACGCAGAAAATTTTAATTTAATAAATGTATACTAAAATTTAAATTTTAGTCGGCACGAACTTTCCGGACGACCCAATATAACTAAAGTACTGATATTTTATTGAATTAAAATTTTTATTGACGAAATTAATGATATTTGCGTTAATTTCAAACTTCCAATACTATATTCATTGAATTTAAGTATTAAAACAAGGTTAGTTAGATTACACAATAAAGATTAACCAGGTGAGGGATCTCACATTTAATTCACTGATTATCAGTGGCATATTTGAGACTGATCAGTCAGATTATCTACTGATTCAAATTTAGAGAGTAGTTAATTAATCAATGAAAGAAAATGAACAGAAATTTAAGATTTAAAATAATAAAGTTTCATAATATTTTTAATTATGTCAGGATTAATCAAAAACAGCGAATGATTAATCTATATATTTATATTCATCCGTTAGTTATCGAGTCACTTATCCAACTTTATCATTTATGAGTTATGAATAATATTCTGAAAACTCGACGAATACGAATAACCGTTCGTTTAACAGAATATAAACATTCGAGCAGTGCGGAAACATCTTGTTGGCACTCTCAAGTGTCGTTCTGCGAGATTGCAGGAATGAATACGAAATTGTGAAGGTCGAATGCACTTGCTGCAACGTATAATCTTATCATTCACGTAGCGTCGCAACGTATCGGAACAAACTCGACGCGGCATTTGTGAAGTTTGCGATAAAACCTCGTATTGAGCGAAATCGATTACCACGATTTAGTCTTCAATCTTTATGGCTCGCGAATATTCACGCTATACTATTGATAAAATAGCATTGCTTCAGTTAATCGAATTTTACTGATTATCGATTATACACATTGTCTGCAATCTATCTTATTAAATTTATGACATTCTCACGTTAATTATTTAATTTATTTAATGTACGTTCAAATGTTCAATAAACTAATTTTAACAATATACAGACTGAAAAATTAAGCTGATTCAAATTAAAACATTTTCACGCACAACACATAAATATTACATCTTTTAAAAAAATAAAAGAAATTTTATAATCAAATAGTATAATAATAGAACGTGAATAACGTGACAAATTTTATAGTAATTTAGAAAGAACAAATGCGATGTATTTTAATTTTAATTTACGGTTTATAAAAATATAAATATATATTTAAAATATAAAATATAATAAAAATATAAAAATATAAATTGTCTCAGCTTTCCCGTTTCTAATTAACTTCTCTGTTTCTACTTTATCCGACTTACATCCGGCTATAAAATAACTTTTGTATTTTTATATTTTATACGTTCCGCACGAGTCCTCTTCTGTCCAATTATTTCTTATATTCATGATGTGATCGCAAATATAACGCTCATGATGGAATGAGAAAGGATGTAAAGAATGCTCCAATACTTTAATATAAAGGCTTCAATACGCTAGAAAACTGTTGTTAAAGTATCTGTATTTGTTATATATTGGCGTATACAAAATATGCTCAAGCGTTATATGTTAGGATAGAGGAAAAAATTATTACAACCACCAATATAAATATTTCTCGATAAATATAAAGTCACTGCGTGCGTATCAGCAATATTTGTAACTCAGGCATATGTACAGTAAAGAGCGCTGCCATGCTTTCAGGAAGTATTCATTTCGATACAGCAAATATTTTTTTATAAAAAGCCTATATGTTTCCGATACGTTCGAAATGTTTATACGAGTGATGACTTTAAAAAAGATTAATAAATGGGTTTTTAGTAAATAAATATAAAATCAGAAATTCTACACTTTTAACTAACAAAAATATAAACAGCCTATATAAGTAATTTTAAAAATAAGTATCCGGGAGAAAATTATTTAAAAATGTATTTTTTTTTAATTTTTTCATGTCTTAATAAAAAAATATTTTTGTATATAAATTTCTGGTTTTTAACTTGCATGGTTTTAAATCTTAACTATTTAACATGTTTGTGCAAAAATATTCTTTTTATTATATTTCTCTTATTATTGCGTGCGCACGTTATATCTTGAATACTTCAAATTACTCCAGAAAAAAAGATAGTAGAAAGTTTTTGCAATAACGTGAATGCGGTGAATACGGTAAAGTGAATGCGTTATCGTTTTTTAAATTAATTGTTAAGAAGAAGATAACTTGATCTTAGCGTTCACCATATCTGGATAAACGCAAAAACTTCCTATTATGAAATAGATGCTCCAATTTTCATCGATTGACTTTTTGCGCGAGTCAATATCGCGTTGTTGCAAGGAAACATTGGGACAATTCCCTGCGATACGCGCACGAAAACAATTTCGATCACTGCCCTCACATTTCTCCGATTATAGCGAATTGCGAGCTTTCGCGGATTTTATCGCGTTGCTTTAGTTTAAAGAAGGATTTGATAAGACAGCGAGGACGATGGGGGGAGGATGTAAGAAAACGAGAAGTCGAACGCCCCGGGATGATTGGAAAGCGTTCCCGGCATCGATGGTCGCGCCAGAGGAAAGAGCCACCGATAACAGAGGTAGAGAAAGCGATGGTTCTGGTATATCGCAAAGTAAATCCTTCTAGGTAAATGTCAGTTTGCGAGTTTTTGGCCGATTGGAAAACTTGGAAGGGCAGCGGTGCAAGGAGCAAGGCAAACTTCTCCGAACTGTCATTAGTTACCGAAGAACGTATTCCACTTCCCGGTGGTCTTCTGCCTCCCCAAATCCTTCCTCTGCCGCCCCCCGTCTTCGTCTCTTTTTAACAAACATGTTGACAAGAGGTAGATTGCTCACGCGGAAAAAGCAGGGAAAAGAGACATCTGCTATCCTTTCTTCTCTCTCATTCTATTCCTTCCTCTCTGTTTCTTTCCTTCCTTTTTTTTTTAGAGTGCAATTCGTGGTCATTACCACACGCGGTTAGTTTTCCCTTTGTATGCACTTCCGGACAAATTTCATAAACGAGTGCTCCCGTTACCTGTGCGCTTGCACCTCTTGATCGTCGCCAAGGGCATCGCCGAACTCCAGCGATGCGGGAAGGTATGGCCAATACCTAACATTTAGAGCGCAGACTCCCCGAGGATAATATTGGACAGGATGGAAGTTTAGGATGAATAGAGGCAAATTGAATAGAGGTCAAGGAATATGTTCTCTGAATAAGGCGAAATATCAAAAATTACTTGATCAGTTTGTTAGTTAAATTTTAATTAATTTGTACATCTGTTTTATTAGTTTCTCTACACTTTAAATTTCTTGCAATGAAATCTCACTCCAACAAAATGAAAATACAACTATCCTTGAAAAAAAGTGAAAATATTTCACTTCTTGACAATTTTCATTCTTTTTAGAATGAATTTTCACTTCAAAAAAGTGAAATCTTACTTTTTTTTTATTGAAATTTCACTCCTTTAAAGTGAAAATTTGTTCTAAAAGAAGTGAAAATTGTCATTAATCCATTTTTAAAACGTGAAGAGGTTGATTTTCACTTTCTTGAAGAGTGAAATTTCACTGCAAGAAATTTAGAGTATATACATATAATTTCTTTTAAAAGTAACACATCTAAAAAAATTAAGTTCTTTTGAAAGGAACAAATTAAGATTAAAGTTTTAGCTTCTTTAAAACACGAGAGAGACTTTCTACTAAAAAAAATTTATACATACACACTATATATTTTTCGTAAAAAAATTAATTATTGATTTGAAACGATATTCATAAATTTTGTATGACAGCGCGAATTTTCGAGAAAATTCGGTAAGCGTGATATTAAATTTCATTTCAGTTTAAAAATTGATAAAGATATAGGCAACACCAACAGAAGCAAGTAAATTGTCGAATAAAAAAATTCGTAATATCCTCACGTTATCGTAAAAAGATTGAAGTGCCGTTTAATGATTTAAATGCTATATCAATGTTACTATCAAATACTTTTAAGGACAAAAAGTGTTACGATGTTCAAGAAAAAGTGCTCTTTATTTTCACATCAAATTATTTCTATGCACTTACAAGATCTTCACCGCGTTTATTTCGCTTAGGCTTTGAAGAGAGACTTTGATCAACAAGGCTTGACTTGCACACGGAGCGTGATATTCAGTTAGAATCAAATCAGTGAGATGATAATTGTCTCCAAATGCACATAATCTCGCGCTGTCTGCGATTCATGGGATATCCTGAGATTTTTGCTATATTATTCAATTTCCTATCGCACTAAATAGTTCCTTCCCTTTCTTCCTTCCTTCCTTCTTTTCTTCCTTTCGGTGAGAACTACTTTTCTCTACCTTTTCTCTACATTCTAGATTCTTCTTTTCCTTTCCTACGAATGTGATACGTATTCCCAATAAGCCCACCGTTCGTACTACACCTGGGCGAGCGAGCATTCTCCTTTCTCGTCCTTTCTTCTACCTCTTATCTCCCAACGGCATCGATCAAATTCGATTTTACATTCAGCCAAGCTATTCAGAATAGTGATCAGTTCCACCGTCCAAGGAAGGACCTCATATATATACTCGGGTTGGCCTCTCTTTTCCTCACGTGTGACACGCGTATTTTCTATATTTCCATCTTTGTCCATTCAGCCCTTCATCTCTCCCTTTCTGTTCGTTCTCTTCACTGTAGCGGGCTATTCGAGAGCGAAGTGGTAAACTAGATAGGGCTACGGATAGGAATGGAATAGAGAGCAGAATCGGGTCACAGCTAGCCAATCCCCTCTGTAGGGCATCACCAATCTACTCACCAATCACACGTATACACTACCCATAGACATACGCTTGTACAAAGATACATACATGCGCGTTGCATGCAAAGACTTCGTTATCATCTCTTCCTAGGATCTCTCTGACAACTTTCTCATTCACCCTTCTCTATTTTCTTCGTGAAATTCGTGATTAATTCACAAATTTCCCCCGCTCCATATATCATCTTCGCAATTTCTACGTGGTTCCGGATTTCATAACCAGCGTTTATTCATTATTCTTACTTACATTGTGCATCACATTTCCTGCTTATGTGAATTGTTATTTGTCATGATTCATCCGCAGGATGTTTCTGTTATTTCTAAATTAGTTTCTTTGAATCATTTATGTTTTATAGTTTCGCTTCAAATTGTGTTTATAGTATTATTTTATGATATCTGATTAAATTATAAAATAAGAGTTTATATTCACAAAATTCTTCATGTCATTTTTATAATGTTAGATTCGTTATTTTAGTTTTGATTTCTAGTTTCAAAATAAAATCTGTTCGTTATGTTTTATTAAACTCAGAAATATCTATTTTTTGATAAAATTTTTTACATAATCATTGCATTTGTATATTTATTATTATGTATTATATAGTTATTGCCTTCAATTTTTTCAGTCCTCGATCTTTTTTATTAATAAAGCTGAAAGCTTATTTATTGGAAAATTGAGTTTTAAATACAAAATAATTGAAAATAAATCTGCACAATGTTACACAATATATTAATTATACAAATGCTTTCGAGATTACAAATTGCATTTATTCATTCTTTTGCTTTTTCTCTTCTAGAACATTTGTTCCTTTCGTAAGTCTCATGTGTTCTCGCGGAACGTGATGCACTATTTGCGGTGTATCTTTCTCAGGAGGATTTCACACGAGTGAACCTCGTAAGAAACTCATGAACCGCGGAGCCACGTATGTATGAACGGCATCACGAGTGTCTCACAAAGTGGAAATTTCAAGTGACGTCGATCTGGAGCTGCATAATGCTGCGTCATCGCGCGAAATCCCCGACCGGCATGATTCGCGCATCGGCTCTTCAAAAGAAAATCCTCGGCGCGGAACTTACTCGGCTTCTCGCGTTACACTTGGCTCCATACAATTCCGAACTCCATACAATTGTTCCAAAAACTGGGACTGATCGGATTCTCAAACTATTCGAATATAGAACAATATTTTCAGCGTTCTTCGGCTGAGAAAACATTTACGTAACATCACGACTTTACACTAGTCTATGATAAAGTAAAGACTAGTACTATGATAAAGTAAATTAATTCTTCTGTCATCTTGAAGTTTAAATAGTAAAAATATGTATCTAATTAAGTAAGAAATCCTAGTATAATTTTTATCTAATTAAGTAAGAAATTCTATTTTCAGTCAAAACAAATTTTTGCAAATTTGCTTTTTAAATCAATGGTTAATAAAATCAAAAATATTTATATATTCGAATATAGATTCTTTATAAAAACATAGATAAAGCAAACATGTAATGTCAAAAGTTATCAGTCTTCTGTATAACGCAATTTAACAGAGAATAGAATTCCGTGGTCTTCATTCATATTTTCAACACAATGCCAATTCACACAATCCGAATTCACTTGGCTGTGCGGCTAACCGCTGAATGCGTCCCGAATGCGTGCTGACAATCGCTCTAGAATACATTGGCCTGTATTCTAGAACGAATGTCGCGCATCGTAACAAAGAAATACACTTTCGTTTGCAATTGCGACTTAACAGCAACATTGTAATGCTGTTTATGTTTTCGATAATATTATCAACAAAGTTGCAAAATAAAAAACAGTACTTGATTCGCGCGATTAATCAAATGCAAACACACTCTTCTTGTATCTAATTGAAAGTTAGAAACTAAATAATTTATTTAATAATATATCTAATTATAGTATGTTATATAAAGTGTGTAAATGTATAATCAGTGTTATACATTTATCTATATATAAATTTGATAAGCTATTATTTAATAATGTATACAAAAATTTTGTATCTATTTTACTTTTTCGTACTTCTAAATTTTTTAAAAATTATATAGTAACAATCATTAATGTAGATCGTTCAAATCGGAAAATAAATATATCTTTCGAAAACTAAGCTCAATTAAAATGTAAATAAAAGATGTAAGATGTATGAGACAGACATTTCTCTGGTGCTGAGATAAAATCTGACCAAGAGGACACGTTAGCTTTTACAGTCTCTCGTTCCCTCACACGATTGCTAACAATACAAAATGCAATATACTGTCGCGGTCGTAATACTGTCCAATGTATCATTCCACTTCTATCAAACCGAAAGTCGCATTGCACCACGACCAACAATCGTGTGACGAAAGGCTAGCCCACGAATTGACATGGCAATAAAAGTAACTGAGTGCGGCAATCGTACGAAGCGGTGTACTGTTCGCGAAATTCCGTTGAAATGGTGCTCGCGTTGCCATAAATCTAACCAGGCAGATCTACCGTTGCAATACTCCAACGTAAGTGGAGTAGCCGGGGGTTCGAGTAACTCCATATCGTTACAAGTCGCTGCGATGACCGAGTCGAATACGTACGAGTACCGTGAAATTGAAAAAATTGATTAATTCCGCTGGTGAGGGGAAGTTTGAATATGTAGATATACTGTGTGGATAGGTGCTGTATATTTTCTGTGTAATCACACAGATGTACACGTACATGGTAAGGAATGACATAGTGTTTTTTGAGCTTTTGCAATGGAAGAGCTTTTGCTTTAGAAGTGTACCTCTAAACAAATTCGAAATAAGATTCTCTTTTACTAAAATGAAAAACGAACGCTAATTATGGAGTTTTCAAATATAAAAATTTAAACTTTTGACAAATTAAAACTTCAAGAGCATATAGAACGGAACAAATTTTTAATTAACTGTACGATACGAAATTACGAAAGTCATTTTCGTCTATTAAACATTTAACGTGAAAAGTTTTAGTCCACTTGTAATTTTTCCTCATAAATCTGTATATTGAAGGTGCACAATTTCTATGTACAAAATCTATTCGTGGCTATAAATATGATTAATTAAGAATTTATTTCTCAGGTAATTTTACTTGGATCCTTCATTAATTTAATTTTCTTAAGAATCCTATTTTTAATTGAAGCTGATCTTGGTTTACAAATACATTTGCTCACTTTCATAAATTGCATTGATTTGATTTTTCCAACTTGAAATGCAATCGTAAAATTAAATCTAGAAACTTTATACAACTGAAAAAATGTAATTGTGTAAATACTGCATATAAATATTATTGAGCATCAAGATCTTATTTTCAATCGAAAATAAGATACTTTCTCTTATTTAAATTATTCTTATTCGGTCTAATTTCCATTTATAATTTTAAATTGGCATTCATGTCATTAAAATATTTAATTTCGGAACATCGAAAATAACAGGTGAGCAAATTTTCGTTGAGAAAATATCCCACAAATCGATTACAAGACAATCATTCAAAGTTTGACGCGAAGGTTACGAAGCATCTCAGTTACAATGGCATGTTACAAAGCTGATACACCGGTATAGTTGTATGTACTACGTAGCATCGCATTTACGTCAGTATGCCGAAGTGCCGAGGTCACAAGCGGGTGCAGCTTAACACATCGGTCTGTTGTAACTTTCCGACAACCAACCCCGCCGCCATTGTTTCTAGCACAGGCATTCGCCGATATCGCTAATTAATTTGTTCTCAGGCGGTCACGCTTCTAAAACTACGTAAAAAAATAAAATAAAATAAAAATAAAACCAACATCGCGAAACGAAATGTGCCGTAGTGACATTCCGTTTGCACATCTAGGATAAAAGATCTGTGTTTCATTGCTATAATAAACAGAACTATACAAATAATGTCGGGCAAATTTAAACATTTTTCTACCGTAGTCACGGAGAATAGATTCGTCTCCAGATACATTTTTTTTTTATAACGAACAATGGATTTTTTCATGATTTTTCACCGTGTATGATTTTTCGTACGAGAATCTGGCGAAAAAACGAAGGAATGTTGAGGAATGAATTAGAAAAATTGTTCGAGAGCTCCGAGTGCGCGCGTGGCGTGGCAACTTCAGTTGCAAATTGTACGGTTGTCTGCATCGGCGGAAAGGTATGCGAAATTGGGTTACAGGCATGACGGTGAGTTAACCCTTTATGAGGCTATTCTAACTTCGCAGTTGCACAATGGCATTGTTCTTATTTCCTACGTAGTGTCATGCGGTGCCTTCCGCGACTCGTTGAAACGTCATTGCGATGTTTTATATGAAATACTGGCGGGATACTAAAGACGAAATTACACAATGTTATAGTTTCATAAAAATCAACAATCCGGTGAGTACAAAAATATACGACAAATCGATAAACTCCACAGAGAGGATACAAATCTTATCTTGCTTTTTAAATTTCTTGTGAAATCTCATTCCAAACGAGTCAAAACACTGCCACTAATAAAAAAGAGTGAAAAACTTGCATTTTTGAATAAGAGTAGCAGATTTTTATTTTTTTTTTTTAAAGTGAAATTTATTCCAAAGGAAAGAAATCTCATTCCTTTTTTTTTTGGAATAAATCTCATTCTAAAAAAAAAAGAGTACAAATTTGCCACTCTTATTTAAAAGTGTAAATTTTTCAATAGCAGTATTTTAACTTTTTGGAAAATTTCAAGAAATTCAGAAAATTCACACTAAACAGCTCTTTAAAACATTTAATGGTTTCGTTCCACAAACATATTTAAATTGTTAACAAAAAAGTTTATTTGTTAATTTAAATTAAATAATACATATATTTAAATTTCAAATATTGTATTTAAACATTTACTTATTTATTTCAAACTAGCGAAGACACATTAGAGTCTTCTGCGTCTTGTAAAAACTTATTTCCTAGCCTTAGGCGCTATGATCACATTTAAAAGCAATATGTTCGACGAATGAACGACGATGTAGAAAGTTCACCGTTCACGTACTTGACAGCGCAATTGGAGATCCGGAAAAATTGCCGACCTACGTACGATCGTGAAAATCTCCGGCTCTTAAATTCGGATCGAGAAACTCGAGATAAGCGTCGCGATAAAGTATGAGCACAGAGACGAAACTCGAGAAGTAATAACTCCCTGAGGCGATCTCAATATTTGATTTCTATCGATGACACAAACGGGACGGGATTCTTGATAACATCGGCACGACACTACATTTCGCGAACGTATTTCTGGAACAAACATGTCACCGTGTGTATCTCGTCGAAAAAGTAAGCATCCATCTTCGTATTCTGTTACGTCGATGAAGATCGCGGGAAAATATCGACGTGGAAAAATATGGTATTCTAATCGAAGGGTTCAAACACAAGGATACACGCGATATTTTCCACGTAATTCTGTCTTGCACAGTACAGTTTAACGACCATTATATTGAGAGCACCGTAAATCTAGTTTTAAAATATTACTTGCTGTTTGAAGAACGCGTATACGGATTGTGCGTTTGTTTTAACAAGATATTCAAAACTGTATCTACAATCTTAAAAATAACATATACGCTAAAAAAAAATTTATTAAATTTTAATAAATATTTGGTTAAAGACTATTAAATATTCTAACTAAATATTCACTAAATGTAAACATATATTTATTTGATACAAGAGAATTATTAATTTGATTAAAGTCATTTATCATTTCTTTTTATTGAGTACATATTTATTTGTTGTAAGTAAATGTTTACTCAAATGTTTATTCAAATAAATATTTATTAAAATTTAATAAATTTTTTCAATATACATTGTTAGATATCAAAGGAACAATGTTACTTAATCAAATCTTGAATTAAAGAACATTTTCTTATTTTTAACTTCCATGTATATCAATTTAAATCAATTTAAATCATTCCATTTCTGTGATAAAATTGCTTAGTTTAAAAAAAAATAATCCATAATAAGTGTCCATATTAACGTATTTAGTAAATATAATAATAAATTAAATTTAAGTTAAATTATTAATATATTGTAATTTAATTAACGATATATTGAATGAAAACAGTGACACTTATGAGTGATTAAAAATAACTTATGATATTATGATAGAAAGAATTTAACAGTGCACAAAAACCTGCAAGTAATTCGTATCTTTCGCGTTTTACATTAAGTTCGAATTCATTCTGTAGCTTTTTACTTTTTTAAAATCTCAAGAGTTGCGGACCACGCATCTTATTACATCCCCTCGCAGCCAATTTTGCGTGCTGCACCCACGATTATATCTCTCGACGAGGATAGAGCGACGCTTCGCAAAAATATTATATCGGGTATCGATACATGGCACAATCAGATAAGGACTTTTAGAGGGGTCCCGCTGACTCGGTCGTTTCTCGTCGCGATGGAATCGCGGTCCGCTTTTATTTTCACAGCCAAGTATTTCGATGACTCAACCGTTAGACGAACATTCTCGTCGGAGGACGAGATCGTTGTCGTCGCCGTCGTCTTCATTCGTTCTCTCTTGTTGGAGAGAGAAACGATACTTAAGATGATCGTGACCACAAGGAATTCCTAGAACGTTCCCGAGGTGAGGAAGTAGATCTTCTTGGCACAGATTGGCGATTTGGACAACGCGATTGGACAATGACCCTGTTTGTCTCAAAATTGTATTATCTTGAATTGCTTCTCATAATTCAAAGAATAGTTCTTATTGTTTATGCTTTGAAATAGTTTTTAATGATAGGGAACGAGAGATTTATGTATATAATATAACTTATTACATTTTAAGAATAATAAATTTAATAATCTTAATATATATATATA
>NW_017259586.1:2077287-2093529 GCF_001594045.1 Atta colombica
ATATTTTTATTAATATATTTTAAAATATTGGAGATATTAATATCAAAGTAAAATAAAAATGGTAAAACATCAAGACATCTTAATCTTGTAAGCTTAAAATTATTATACTGTGTTATTCTCTGTTATAATATGGAAATAAATGTAAACTAAGAAAGATGATTTCGTGAATTGATATGTTGAAAGATGTGATGCTTTAGCATTAACTGAAAATTCGTTAACTGAAAATATCCTTTAATTCGATGTTACGTAACACAGGGGAATTCGATTTACCGCGAGCGAATATTTACGAACACGCACGACGTTTATCCACGCGGCATCGAGCGGGCCTCGATAGCGATGTGGCTGCAGCGAATTATGCACGCGCGGGCAGACGATGAGATCGCATCGCAGCGAGCTCGCCCGAAATTGATGCGCGATAATAATACGATCAGGTGGAAAATCGAGCCTCGACAATTGTGTGCTAAGCGTGCTGTTGGTCGATAACGTGTCGCGAGATTCCGTAGAAGCGATAGCGAAGTGATGATAATAGGGACTAATAAGCAGTCGGGGAAAATGCCGATCAAAAAGAATATACACATTTATGTCGTACATATAATAATCATTGGATATTCCCAAAAGAGCTTTGTTAAATCTTTTTTTTTACTTATCTATGCGAAAGATTGAAAGAATTTTTAATATAAATTTGTTATTTTTTTCGAACAATTTTTGAAAAAAATAACAAATTTAAAAATAAGATAAATAATATCAGTAATGTTGATAGTATATCAGTAGTATTTTCTAACAGGTCCAAGATATTTTTTTGGAATGCTAAAAGTGTTACTGTGTGTATTTTCTTTATATTGAAAACAAACGCTATACCTGTTACACAAAACTAATATTTTTATTGTACTTCTCTGAAAGCATCAGGTGTACAAAGAGATTTCATACTAGAACGAATCCATGCGAAACTCGAAAGCAGTAACACTCTAAACGATAGAATTGCGCAACGCAATAAAATTTCCATCTCAGGGATCTGCAGCTTCACTTAATAGTTAAAGACATTACAAACTTAACGGTGATTACAAACTTAAGAATTGAAGATGTATGATTTTTAGAAGAAACTGCGCATTTCTGTCCACGTCGAACGAATGGGTCATAAAAATACAATTTTATCGCTTCTTCTTGTCCTTTTTGCTTAAATTTACAAGACGCGCTTGGCAAGTCTAAGAAAGCGAAAAAACAAGCGAGAAGTGCCAATTGTAAGTTTTGCACTGAGTGTATATTACTTCTAATTAATCTTTTAAAAAAGAGCTTTATTTTACGAATCATTTACCGAGAAACATAACTGCGTATCGATGGCGCTATGAGACAATTCAGAATTTAGGTCTTCGTGACCGCATCGGTCATAAATTTCATGTTGCGTTACTTGAAACAGATCGTAACACTGGCGTAATTTTTTTTCTTTTTGTTAAATCTGTGCCAAGCACCTTCGAGCAACGAGCACGGCTCTATCGCGCAATCTATTTCCGAGTTAATTACCGGCGAAATAAAGAAGTAGGTCGAGCTGTCCTACAATGAGTACAGAATATCGCACAGGAAAATTGCGATAACGAGCCGCCGAATTTAATTCGAGTCCAAGTCCAGAGCATAAAAACATTTTTATGACCGTGGATGTAATATACGTAATTAAATGCGGTAATTAACCATACTTTTGTATTTAATATTTTTACATGTGTACTTTGAAACTAGAGAGTATAATTTTTTTTCAACTAATTCCAAGTTTAAGTCTTTATGAGAAGAAAATTACGTTTGCGTATGCACGGACATTTGTATTAATTAGGGTAACGAGAACATTTTCCGTTTTAACATGTAAAAACATAAATAAGATCGGAACTAGAAATCTACTTTTCCAAATAGGTAAACAAAATTCTATTTACCAGTTAAAATGGTAGACCGGACATAAACATTCCGGTAAGCTAAATCTATTAATGAAGATAACTGGTCTAAAATCTACTCATCCACGGAAAGAATGATTTTTTGAGATAAACTATCTAAAAATCTAAAAATAATTTTGGGTATTAAATTAATTATGGAGGACGCCCGAGTTTTGCTGGAATGTCAAAATTTCTTGCAACATTGCTCATTTAATTATACTTGAATGTCCAGCACAATTATTTTCAGATACGTATTTAAATTTTTAGATCAACAAAATCGCTCTTTTCTGCATAAGTAAATTTTTTAAAATTATATGATCCTGTCTGTAAGTTCAATTATGTTACACTTCGAATATCCATCATATTTTTAGATACTGAATAAAATCGTTCTGCATAAGTAAATTTTTTAAAACTATAATCCCGCCTGTAAAGAAGTAAATCTCATATTAATCTTTTTCTACACGATATAAACGCATTTATCTCGGTGAAACTAGTATAAGATAAGCGCGCTAAGTAAATCTCGCGTGCTTTTGTGTATACTCCGCAGGAAATTGTCCTGCGCTCCACCTTTCGAGCTGCATAAATCACATCACCTACCGTGATCTTCAGGTCCCGCGGGTCGCATGTATCGTATCGTCTACTAAAGCGGAGCACTGTGTGCGTCTTGTTCTCGTAACCCAGTAAAAGTCGGTAGTCCTGGCTCGAATCCATCTGCGGATCTCTGCTGGCGTCCTTCACGTGCCGATCCTGGAAACAAGCGACGACTTAATGTTAAAATCCGCGCCAACTATACCAGTTAATAAAGTACCATGCATTGTCGAGACTCTCTGCACGTACTCGCGACACTTTTCTTCTCCCGAAAAGTTGAGATCGTCGCAGTGAAAGGTTTACACGTCAAGAAAAAAAAATTCGAGACCGAAAAAAAATGTGCCCTCAACTTTTTATCGTTGAATATAAATTTTTTAACATTTCTGTGAGCAAAATGAGAAAAATATAAAAATATGCTGTCAGTAATTCTCGAGTTTTTACTACGAGAAAGTAATATCGACAATATCGGATGTTCCAATATTGGAACTTCATAACGAATAGATTAATATTGCTTCACATTTATTCGATGAATATTCAGTGAATATTCTAATATCAGATGACGCGTTGCATACGGGATATTAAACCGTTACTTAACGAATCATGACATGAATGCAGCCTATCGACACTTGCAGCGGAGGTCATCTTTCAATTCTAGACTTCTTGTGTGAATGAGGAAGATAGCTTTTTCTCTAACGAGCCAGGCGAGCTCGTCGACAAGCACCAGCCAATGTGCAGAAACGCATCACCGGTATGTAGTTAGCCTGTCCTACTCGTTTCAAATTTATCCGCTGTGCCGGCTCGTTACCGTTAGCAGTTAACAACTGATTGGTCATTGACTTCGTACGTAAATGAATAGACCCTGCACCATAATTTGCCCGATAATATCCGTAAGCGCGCGCACGTCTTTACAGCCATCTCGTTCTTCGGTTTTGCGCGCGAATGACGCGAAATTGGATACATCTCTTGTAATAATAATCGATCCTCGTAACGACGACGATCGTGGGACCGACAAACGCTTTCCCATGCGTGACCACTTGCATTTACAGTTAGCCGACATCATGAACTGGCAACACTCTTGCGATCTCGCGTGAAATACGAATTTATTACTCGGCTCGCCGGCGACACGCGGCCACATATGTTTTTTTCTTTTCCTCGCTAATTCACTCCGTTTTTCATCAGCACGACTAGTACTACAAGCTTGGTAATGCTAACTTGGCATTCAAGTTAAGTTCTTCTTGATAATTGGTACATAAAATTCGTATTACCTATCACGAAAATTATAACGCCAACGGCTTTTCTTTCTTGCCAGCTGAGTGACTAGGTAATAAATCTATATAAAATGTTTGCTGCTCACTATCTATTTTTTTTCTGATTTACATCGTGGACACTTATCTTGTTGCGTTTCGATTTTTATTTTTACTTTTTTTCATTGAATGATTCATTTAGTCTTTGCCATAATTTATTACATTGATTGAAAATCTTTCTAGTTGGATAAAATTCGCATATACGTGTAGCCTTTTATGTACACTGCAAAAGTTTATGCAGACATATTATCGTGCAAAACTTAATACAACGAAACGCCGCCGAAGAAAAAGCCGGAAGGCAGCACTATCGACACATCGTGCACTATGAAAATATTCACGAACTTATTACAGCTGCTATTTTACGAGGCTGCGTACTATGTTTAAGATATGTTCAACTAGAGATTCTAGAAAGGCAAGATGCTTTGAAGAACTTATACGCTTCCATTGTACCATAAATCCGGATAATGAGATTGAACAGATAAGTTACGTAATATCGACTATGGTTTTAGTAAAATTAATATTTTACCCTACTTAAAAAGCAGGCGAGGATTGTGATAACGATCGACGAAATAATGAACTCTCATGAAAAATTCATTCAATTAAACCTTATAATTAATTCTTATTATTAATTTTTAATTTTTTCTATATACAACTATTTGTATACTTGGCCATTGTATACAGAATGACAAGATTTGGCTACAAAGTTGTGTGTCATTTATAGTAACGTCTATTTAAAAAAACAAACTCTGGAATGTTACTTGTATTTTATTATATTATAAAAAAAGTACATCAAAAAGTTGCATCGATTGATGAACTGAAGTCCGCTTTTTTGGCTACCTGAGAAAATTTATCGGTAAAAAGATGCGCAATTATTAAAGCTTTTAAAAAGTATCGAAAGCTAGCCATTTTGAATGTTAATTATTATTTTGAACATTCAATAATATATAAATGACACTCCAGAATTTGTTTTTGTAAATATACATTACTAATGATTAGATAAATACAAAACTTTGAGACCAAATTTTTTGTCATCCTGCCTGTTTAATTTTATACTGAAACTTATGAAACGTTCACACACTTTTTAACTTGTAAAGTCAATTTTTACTTTAATTTCTATTTGGATTCGGATTATACTTAAGCCCCATGTCACACTACGCATTGGAGACTGAAGATTGCGAATTAGAGATTAGAATTCGACTAGATAATTTTAATTTTAATCCATTTCGTCCTGATTGGCTTAATTCTGACCATCAATTTGCAATCCTCAACCTCCAATGTTATAGTGTGACATTAGGCTTTAGATGTTTTACTCTCATATTTTTGATATTAAAGAAAATAACCGATGAATAACCAGAAAAAGTTGAATAATCATAGCGGTGACTTTAAATTTTTGCTAATTATCTAACACGCTCGGTCACTTTTGTTCCGAATATCATCGGACCTTTTTATTGTATGCGCGCACCGACTTCTTGCGCGCATGTCGATATTAGAATGCCATTCTATCGTCTTACAAAGAAACGGCTGTTGCCGACAAAAACTAGCGGCGTCGCGCCTGCTTCGCCCTTTTCCCTCGCCGATCGAGTTTCTCGTTCGCAACGTGATGATCGTCGAACCGGGACGACTGCGAGCTCCTGTCGCAAGGGAGACAAAGGGCGAGAACGAAGGCAAAAGTTTAAGGCGAATTTACACGTAAATTTCTGACGATGTTAATCAAGATCATTTGAAAAGGGAAAATAAAATGACTCGAATAACCATTACTAAACCCTTTTATCAAAGTTTAATTTTTCACCCCTTTCCACTTTCATGTTTCACAAAGTTCGAACTAAAAATATAAAAGTGGAAATGAGATAAATCCGTGCAAAATTGTCCTTCTTTCAAAGAGTGGCAGTTAGAGGAGTCATAACAAAATTCACAGAAAAATATAAAAATTTTTAGTGTTTAAAATTCAATATAGGTACTCGAGTATTCATGCATTGACAGAAGGGTTAAACAAAAAATTGTTGAATAATAAAAAAGTCGGCCGTTTTTAGCCAGTTTGAACGATCAACTAGGTTAAATAATGCAAAATAAAGCAAGCTGTGGAGTTTTATTCCGCTTTTTGTTTGATTCGATTTGTAGAAGCAAATTAATCTAACGCAATCCGTGTTTCGCGCGCGATATAACGATTTTACAATTAATCCCCTTTATTGCATTCGGACTGATCACATGCAATAATGATACAAATCGCAAGTACCGCGTGTTTGACGTGAGAAATTGTGGGTTATGAAACGCGGGAGGAAAGTTGGAAGTTGAGAACTCAGAAAGCTGAGAGAGTTTAGGAAACCAACAGCTTACAATCGTAAACTGAGAGTTTATAGTGGAGAGAGAGAGAGAGAAAGAGAGATGTACAAACTTGACGCGTTTACATGCATATTTGCATAGTATGCATAGTATTTACTCTTCAAGGATGATATATAATTAAGTTATTGTACACGCAAATTGCACGGGAGGAATACCCCCGATGTCGACTCATTCTTTCTCACGTTGAAGTTTTTAAGAAGCAACGAACGCCCGCGTCGGATCGGCCACGAATCGGGTAGCCCACTTTTAGCGCGGTACATTCGAACAAAAACGCGTTCATCCAATTTATTTTGGATGATTCATCCGGGGTAATCATCGGGAGCGAACCGTGTAAATTCGCCTTTAGTTAGGCGACTACGAATGGCGTAAGGCGTTCTGGGGATTCCCCCAGTCCCTTAAGGGCCGAGACAAGTTTTTCTGGCGAGATTCCGTGCCGCCGCCTCGATATAATTATCGCAGCGCGGCTGGCTCGGCTTCGGAAGAAGCGCGCCGACGCCTTCGGACGATTTCGTAGCCATTGTTCCATTGTGAAGATCGTGTCCCTCCACCCTGCGCGGCTTCCCGGCGCAGCTTTATTAAAATTTCATTTAGCCGCGAGCCGCGTACCTGCGCGTGCTGCGTGATTCTCGACGAGTCACGCGTGTTATGTCGCCTACCCGGTACCGGACACCCCCTTCATTCTTGTCCCTTATTCTTCGCCTGCTTCTTTTTCCCTGGGCTGATGTTCTCACCTGGGACGCGTCACGTTGCCTTTGCGGACGTCAAGATATGCGAGAGGAAAAAGAATAGGAACGGGAGCTATGTCGACTCGCATTAGCTTCAGAAAGGCGAACGCGTGAAAATAATTTAGTCGAGAGAAAGGTGAGAAATTGAGTGAAAAGCTGAGACTCAAGTATTACGTAAAACGAATACACGTTTCGAACTTTTGTGGAGAGAAATGTGAATTGTAAAGTGCATGCATCAGTAAATGCGATTGATTAAGAACTTCTTGAATATTTATTTATCAAATATAATATTAATATCGTATTTGAATTGATAAGATTTTAAATATTGAAATTTAAATTAGTGAATATCATCAATTTTGAGCAAAAGGTATGTTAATATAAATTAGTAACAAACATGTTAAAATAACGAAGTCGAGTGAATTATCACTCCGATAAATTCTTGCTTTAAGTACAACGTAATTCCAGGAATTTAATTAAATAGACATAATGATATGTATAAGCCTGATTTATTATTTTTACAATGACAAAAATAAAATTGATTGAAGTAAAATTAGAAACCAGTATTTAAATAAATATTTTACCCGTTAATTTTGCAACAATGTTTTTATGACTAATTCATTTGTAGCTTCAGATTGCCTATAGCCATCTTGCAAGTTCTTTCGTTGTGCGACTGCCTGCGGACGGTATGCGGTTACTCAAAGGTAAAGAGGGCCGTCTGACGAAGGATTCAAATTCTTGTATGAGAAAGAGCTTTACCGGCGACGACAAGGCTTTGAACCTTAGGCGAGTCGGTATTGCTTCTAAGTTTAGCGTTTTGATGAAAAATTGGAAGAAAGTACGTATAGTGCGTTCGTTCTTAAATACCTTTCATATCTCGCAACTAAGAAATCTCTTACTTGAATACAAGATATCGCGATGAGATGCGAAGAAATATACCTTACCTCGAGAAAATTGGCAGATCATAAACGACGATAGCGTAGATCTGAGACTCTCATAATAATGACAGAGTATTTTTGCATTTGGAGAATAGATGTATACACGAGATAATATTTTTTTATAAATAAAAATATTTGACATCGTTTCATAATAATTACATTCAACGATAATTTAAATTTCGTGTCTCATTTTTCATTATTGTGAAATTCCGAAGTTCGCGCACGAAATGCGCCACGATGGAATTTCTTCACGAAGGAAAAATTCCTGCGACGTTGTCTGCCGGAACCGCGGATCGCGTTATCATCGATCGCGCCGTGAAAAATTACACAAGAAGGACATCTCGTCTCACCTCTGCCTGTCGCATCGCATCGCGTCGCGATTCGCGGGAGTTCGCGCGAAACGATAGAGTAATAAATAATTTGCGGGCCCATCCCTCGTGCACTGCAACTTCTTCAATTTCCGCCCCGCCGTCGGAAGTGGAGAACATATTTTTTCCATCCCTCGGCGCATCTCTTCCGCCTGCCATGACATGAGTAATCGAGAAGTCCAAGAAGTCTGTCACGATGTTTTCAACCATTGCATTTTCAACCTTATTTTGATATTCTTGCTATAAAAGTATTCGATCCTTTCCTTTTATAGAAAATCACACGAACAGCAAGTGTCATCAATTCTATAGCACAAAAGTGGAATGCAACGTAAAATTTTTTATAAGTTCTAAATATATATTTTATACTTGTAACATTTTGTACTATATAAAATACATTGAAGATTACCTCCACATTTTGAAAATTCAGAGTCTCTTCACAAAAAATTGTACCATAATTCAAATTTTGTGTATTAAACTTTATGTGATCTTTATGCTAAATTTAATCATTTTTATTCATATCGCTCTCTTCTTCCCAGGTTATTTTAAATTTTAGGATAGTTTTGTTGTATGTAATAACATACTGCAATATATTTTTAATTTATCTTACTTCTTTTCGATATAGACAGCTGCGAAGTATGTTTTCGAGATCCGATTTTTCTTTCCTTGATTCTGTTATTTATATGTTATACGTTTCCTTCGCGAGCACGCAATGCAATTGGGACGGATAAACTCTGAGACTTGTTACATCGCCTGAAATTGCCTGTTATTCGCAATTGGACTTCGTACGTTCGTCACGGCGCGAATCCGCGGTCGACGGCCAGATAAAAGGAAATCGGTTCGGGACACGTACGACAGTAAACTCGCGCAATGTACGATTCTCCATTTCGCGCTGGATGTACACGTGGGACGCGAATTTCCAGTCGTAGCAAAGTGGTGACAGCGATTGCATCCTTTCTCTTTCATCATGATTTTTCCAATCCATACTGTATTCTACTGTTATTTCCCAAAGTTGTTAAGAAAAAGGCATCTCAAAATTTGATCATAAATACGTTAGCCTTGCAATAAAATTGCAAAATTATTGTCCATAAATTATTAAATTATTAAATTGCAAAAGTATTTTCCACAAATTAAAAAATGTATTTTTCATCAATTCGATAATGTTTGAAATTATCTTTCGCTCAATTAAAAAATGAAAATTAATGAACTAAAAACTAATGCGATCTATGTTTAATGCAAAAATAAACAAATATATTTTTAATATTCTTTTTCTTGCAGCTATAAAAATTTTAATATGCTGGTCGTATTCAATTGAATACAATATCTGTACAAAATTAATTTCACTTTGATGTTCCTTGTATACAGTAGTTGCGTGCTCGACAAACCATTTATATATAAATATATGAAGGATAATAATATAATGATGTCGGCTAGCTATGCTGTGCTTTATGATACCTATTGATATTCATACGGTCGGATTAGTTCGTAATCATGAAACATCAGTGACATCAACAGGCATTATCGGCATCCAATTACGTCGCTTTGTGCATACTGGGAGCTTTGTTCCACGAATGTCTGTCTTTCCGTTCTATCGAGCGCACCATGCGAACGCGCAATCAATGCACTTCAGAGGGCAGAAAGAGACAGAGGTAGACAAACAGATAGAGAGCTGAGAGAGAGAGAGAGAGAGAGAGAGAGAGAGAGAGAGGGGGGTGTGTGTGTGTGTGTGTGTGTGTGTGTGTGTGTGTGTGTGTGTGTGTGTGTGTGTGTGCGCGCGCTCTAGTCGCACGGGCCAACGCACGCACGTATGCATTCAGTAACCGATTCCGCATGCCGGACAATTATAGCAATTATGCCGACCCAATTCACCGTGCACATTAATACTCCGTCGCGACGTCGTGGATGCTGAAGCATCCCGTTGCGCAGATCAAATGGTTCTTCGTGCGAATGACACGAAGCAAATTACACAAATCTTACACCCGATTAATGGATGTGTCGCGTGAATAGTTTGTAGAAAAAAAAAACAAGTTGTATAAAAACGATTATTTCTTCGCCTATAATGTTTAAATATTGTTCATCTTTTAAGTAATTTATTATTAGGTAATTTATTAATATTTTTAACATTTTTTTTCTCTTCTTTATACTACATAAAAAATACCGTAATGTTCGTGCAAATAAATGGACTATTAATTTCATACAAGATTTAAAAGACTTTTTCTATTTAGTTATTTAAAAGGTATACTAAAAAATGTCGGTGTGGATTTAACTCATGCAGTGTCTATATAATTCTCATCATGTTGGTGTTAATTAATTAACACCAATATAGTGTAGATTTAAAATCTCTGGTTTTTACATCATCATGATGTGGATTTAACACAATCAGAATTATGTAGACATCGCATGGTATTAAGTTTATATATTTTTTAAAGTACATAATTATTCTTGAAAGGAGTTACTTTGGGATTCTTCAATATGTCATCGAGATACGATCGTTAAAATATATATACTTAATCAGATACTTAATCGAGACATTATTCATAACTATTCTCACATTTATCATTTTGATAATTGAAGATATATGAAGTGCGGAGGTGGCTATTAACGTAAAATGAGCTTAAGTGCGGCTTAAAATGCAAAGTGGTGGGCCCATATTTAACGGGAAAACACGAAACGTGCGAGCACATGAGCCCAGGTCATATAATCGATCTCCAATCCTTCGTGCCGCCTTCCCATAGTTATACCGTACCGTGTGTCGCGATGATTACCCGATCCTATGCATGTTAAAGAAATTATACCAATTACGAGCGCTCCAATTCGCCATTCAATGACAGAGGCTTCTAATAACAAGTAATGACTGGTCTGGTAAAATAAATTTTTCTGAAAATCGTTCGAATAAGTAAACCACGTAATCGTCGTCGATGTTGATCGCGCACGCGAGGACGAGAAGCGATTTGTCACGTTCTTTTTTTAGTACATAACATGTAGTCATAATTGGATCCCAAATACTATGACAAAAAATTTATGTCGTATAGATGTATACAAAATAATCTTCAATCGCAAAAATATCAACTTTTAAAGATTCTTGAAGATCCAATATTTATCGCGAATGACTAGGTCTCCGTGTTTTTAAAATAGCATATTTCTTTCTTACTTCAAAAGTAACAAAAATACATAAAAACTTAATTTTTGAATTATTACTATGAATGAGTTAAGTAAATATTGCTCTAGCAATCATTAAAAATAAACTAATTTAATTTTATCGAAAAATCCACTTTCAAAAAATGGTATTTAAGAATAATTTTTTAAGAGGTGAAAATGGCGAAAAAAATTATATTATATTAGATATACTCTTTTTGATATTATTTAGTCAATAATTTGCTGTCATGTTGAAAAATAGTTTTTTCCCTTTTCTGAAAAACTTATTTTTTTTTTGTCACTTTTGTAACAAAAAAAATGATATTATTATTCGCGTTTTGTTTGTTACAGATTCTGTTTATATTTTATCTGTTATCAAGTATTATAAATTATATCTCGATCCATTCATTCATTTATTTATTTAAATTTCATTCATTTATTTAAATCTTTCGGTTTTTAAATCTTTCTCGTTGTCCAATGAAATTGTCCCGTACGAAAGTACGCACAATAATCGGCAAAAAAAGATTCTCTCGCTAAAAGGAAATTGGTCGCGCCTTGTTAGCACAAACAGTCGCGTTCGAAAATCGCTCGAGATTTCATTATCGCAGCAGTTGACGGCGAGAAAGAGTGCGCCCCTTCAGCATTCAAAAGTAATTCGAAGTCCGCAGGGCAGTGTAAATTGCTTTTCACGGCGTGAGGCTGCGGACGGCGGAGGATCGGAAGATCCCGATGCGCCGCCAACTTCTTTGAGTGATGTGCAAATAGTCTTCCCTTTTGCTCTCTTTTCCTTTCGCCCTCCACACGGACTCCTCGTCAATGACTACAGCTCCCGAGGAGATAATCATGGTTCGAGTACCCGGTTCTTGAGGAGATAATTCGAAGCTCGCGAGTCTATCGCGAGATATTCCGAATAAATTTTGATGACAAAGTCGCGAATGGGAAATAATTTTTAAGACCGCCAAAGTCGATTTTGTTGATGTATGCACTCGAAAAAAAATAGTTTTGTTGAAATACTTAAAAACTCTAAGAATAAATTGATTGGACAGATTTAAAAGTAATTTGATTGACATTATCAAAATAAGTATGTAGAACTTTCAAATTGGTTGCTAAAATGTCAAAATTTTTTTTAGCATTGCACATCATGCTTGAGTTTCGTATATAATTATTTTGATAGCTCAACAAAGTTATTTTTAGACTTATGCAGCTAAATTTTTAGATATTTCAGCAAGATTGTTTCTTTTGTTGATTCGCATTCATTTCCACTGCAAATGATATAAATCAAAATTTAAAATATAGCGATACATGAGAATATGCTGCGAACTTTTTGCCTGTTTTGGAATTAACGTAAATCTCGAGGAAGAAGATATAGCCGACGTGCAGGCAGAAGATCGACGTGATACACATTTAGAATAAATATTTTATTCAAGAAGAGAGCCATGTTGCTTCGGAATTCCAAGCAGCGGCTTTAGACCGTTCCAGGAATGAAAACAATTACTGATACGCGAGATAAGCAGAAAATTTCATGAATATCAAGAAGCGCATGGCGGCGAATTTCATTCAAATATTCTCGCATGAAAATGTAACTCCCCATTTATTAGAATACTCGACCATTTTGATCAACTCTTTTCATTTTGCTTACTTGCCATTTACTTTATACATTTCTTTATTAAATTGTTTTATTTAAATTCAATTATTGTTTTATTAAATTCAATTGTATCAAAAACGTTTGAATAATATTTTTATCTATTGAGTTGTCCGGAAAGTTCGTGCCGACTAAAAATTTAAATTTTAGTATACATTTATTAAATTAAAATTTTCTGCGTTTCAATTTTCCTTCAACATCGCTACGAACTTTCCGGACAACCCAATATATTCAAAAATCGATAATTAAATCAATAGTACATCATATATATCTTAAATATCATCATTTATATCTTAGGTAAAAAACAATTAGCACTCAAAAAAGTGATCTTGCAATTGTAGCGAAAATTAGCTAAAATAGATAAATTTCTAACAAATACTGCGATGTTGGATATGTATTGCATCTAATCACATAGATGACAGACATAGAATTTAGGTTTGTGCTATAAATTCTATTTGTATGATACATAATTTCCTATCAGATACAAAAAATAGTATATATTATAATTCCAGCTGAAGCAACAACATATTCTTTGCATGAATGATCTTGACGAAATTAATTTGAATGTATATCATATATAACATCATCGAGATATATCTTGGAAACAAACTTGTTTTTGGAGAAGGACGTGTTTTTTGGTAGATGCAGTTTATCTCGTCGCAGATGTATTACGCAGAGATATCGCTGTGAAACGATCACGGATGGCACGTGACTCCGAATCTGCCTCGTATTTCGCACGTGGTGCGCTTTCAAAGTTCGCGAATCGAAACGTGTAACTTTAAAAAATTCACGCCAATAAAAAAAATGTATAAAAGTGGTGCAACCGCGTGAAACCAACGTATACATCGGCATACAGCAACGGGTTTTTATCTTTCGCGTTACAGATGAGTCGGAGCGGCATTCGCCGGCTTTGCGCACTCGGCAAACCGCATAACGTTTCGTGGTTGCAAAGTGCATTCACAGCCAAACGTGCACACAAACGTCCTCACTAGAGAACTGTATTATACACCGGAATCGTACAACGATTGAAAAGTACGACTGTAAAATGGTTCCCGATCGATTCATTCACGAAAAACGTCACAAACATTATAAAGTGTATTTTTTGTTTAAAAAAGAACATTAACACGATCAATACGATATATAGCTGTTCTATAAAAATATTCTTATGAAACTGTAACGATTAGACTCTGACAATATTCTGATTAGCTTACGTATTATAAAAATGGTATAATTATATTTCCTTATTATACTTCTAAAGTGACACAACTCAAAAAATGAAGTTTCTTAGAAAAGGAAGAAACTATTTTTCAGTTTGACAGAAAAATTATTACCTAATCAAATAATATCGGTAAAAAAAATTAATAATCAAATGTCCATTTTTGTTATTTTTATTACACAACTTTTAAAAAACTATTCTTTTTGAATTGTGTTGATTTTAGTCGTGATTTTTTATAAAGTATAAGTTAATTCATTTTTGATTGATAGGATAATGTTTATTTATCACATTCATGGTAAATAGTTTAAAAAATCATTTTTATGTAATGTCACTTTTAAGGGAATGATTTCATAATCGCATAATCGTAAATACAGTCGGTGATAAACCTGCTTCCTAAAAAAAATATGCGAAACTTGATGACTTGAAAAGTATACATACAATCCTCTATCATCGCGTAATAATTTTTAGAATATCGGTTTTCAGTCTCACGGAAAGATGAAAATATAGCATTCGAAAAGACGGTGCCAAATGCCGATGCTCAATTCTGATCTCTGTCCAATCTGCGTCCCATTCCGACGCATAATATGGCCTTTACGCTTTCTGTGCCGAACGCTCGCGTTGTGCTCGACTTTCCCACGAAGAATGGAAGAGAGAAAGAGAGAAAACCTGGTCGTCGCGACACTGTGCCGCGGTCTCGCCTCGAAAGAAGTCATCAGCGCGCGACGCCATTATTCTTCCCGCCCCGTGCAGCCGCTTTTTCTGGATCGCGAGTCGATCCCCAGCTCTGAGCTTGCAACGCCCCCGCCTTTTATACCGCGCGCCTGCATTAATCACGAGACACCGGGGATATTATCGCGGCAATGCGAAACGTCCGTCATTCTGGCCGCTCCTGCCTCCCCCTTTTTTTCCTGCCTTTGCGCCATTTCTGAGAGGTCTCCGAACCGTAATGTTACTCTTCTCGCGACTCCATTCTTTTTGCACGTACCCTGTACCACGTGCTCCACCACGTTCTAATGACTGGAAACAGCTTACAATTAGTGGAGACACACGAAACGCATGGTGCATTCAGAAAATCCTTTTAGGAATTAGGATAATAGAATTAAGTTAAATCACAGTTTCGAAATGTACGTTAGGTTTGACCTCGGGAAGATTTATTGATTTTAGCAAGAGTTTTAGAATTTGATTTATACCACTTTTGAACGATTCCGTTATTGGCTTTCTATTAAACTGCACATTAACAATGTAACTGACATTTTCTTCAATAAAATGATACGTTCTTTAAGATAAGTAATAATCTCATATATTCATGAACATTTATCAAGTATATGTTTAAATGCAGAGAAGGAAAATGTAAAAAAATATATACGCAAGATAGTCTCGAATGTTACATTGCAGTGGTAATTGATTAAGATAGTAGCTCCAATTCTCTTTTTTAATTCTGAACGCCTGCTATTTTTCAAAAATGTAAATTTTATTCAGTCTTTCGAAATGCAAGTCTGAAAAACAAATACTCGGCGCAAATGATATGTGAAGCGATAAATAGAAAAGATTAATTGAGTTTCTGTCTGGAGTTTCTGTCATGTGTAGCTTCTGTGTTATCTCCCGCCGACTTCACTCGTATTAAAATTCGCAGCACGCATCCGCAAGATAATCAAAAGGCTGGAGTTTTACTAGAGACTATCGTGACATCCAAGGCAGTTTCGCCGATAGAACAGCTGGCCAGAGAAAGAAAAGGAGGACCTCGTTACTCCATGGTCGACCACAAATTGTTCGAGTGAGCGGCGATATCTCGCTCCGCATCTAGTGAAGAGGACTTTCAGTACGGAATTCCCCGCCTTGGACTGTAAATCTCATTTCGTCGCTTATCTGCACTGCTTCATGCCTTGCTTCGTGACCGGAGATACTTAAATCGATGCAGTACCAAATAACATAAATGCATACTGTTATTAGTATTTTAAGATACTTTGTCCTCTGATTATAGTAGCTTTGTAAATATCTTACTTCATGGCTTCCGATAATCTTCGCGTGGGAGGAACTTCTGTTTAAAGATATATCGGATGTATATATATTTATATATAT
>NW_017259586.1:2093629-2153264 GCF_001594045.1 Atta colombica
CTTTCCGCATAAAAATGAGTGTTATATACATATGAAACATTAAAGTTAATTTATATTCAACAATAATAATTTTATAATTTAATTGTTTTATTTTATATTAATTATTTTTATTAAACATGAGACACTACTTACAGAAATAATTGTTTATTTAGAATCTATTAATACAATTTTTTGTATTATCAAATATAATATATAAGAAAAAAATCTGTAATTTTTTCATAATTTTTTCATTTTGTTAAAAAGACGTGTAATCTTTAAATGATGCGATGTATTATTTTTCTCTGTCTTATGTTCATACATATTCTCGTTTACTTTATATTATATTTATATTATTCTTTTGTTTACTTTGAAAAATTAAAACTCAAGTCATAATAAAAACTTTCTCCCTATCTATTTGCCTAGCAAAAAAGTCAATATTACTCCATATTTATTTTAAAAGTATAGATAAAATATTCACGGAGAAAATATATATTATTTTTAAAGAGAAATGTTATGTTTACAATGCTACCAATTGATTTTGCATCTGTATTGCTTTCAGAGCGTAATAAATCATTTATCTACCTGTCATTCTAAAACTTCATTCGATAGCCATCGATGAGGAGTTTCTCCATTTATTCTGCCGGATGGAGAAAAGCTGCGAATGAATTAGAGCGAGTCGACTCCTTCAACTTTTCAATTCCGGCGATCCAACGTCGCTTTTTTTCTGCCGTGAATTTCCTGATTTTAATCCACGGTTTATATCGATATTGGATATCGCATGGACACGCTCTCGAGACCGTAATAATCAAAACGCGAAACCGGCGAACAGTAATCGAATGAGAATGCCATTTTATACATTACACTTATTGCATGGTTAATACTTTGTATATGCAATTATCTTTAACATAACGTAATGCAGAAAATTAGCGCGAACACAGAAAATAAGCATAGAATTAAAATTCAATTATCATGTTTTGCAAAATGTACAGAAACAATTCCGATTCATTTTATATCTATACAACGCCATTTATAAATTCTACAGTTTAAAATAATTTATACGTTTTTATAGATAATGATTTAGATGCAGGAATTATAAAAAGTTATTAGAAAAGTTATACCTACGAGAATAATAAAGAGAAAAATTAATATTTTTGCGTGAAAATTTTGCAATAGCAAGATAATTGTAATATTAATGTAAATTAACAAAAGCCAGAATAAAAAAAATGTTAAGATATGTAAAAAACATAAGGTTTAGATAAAAGTAATATACTGAGAGTAGATCTAGTTAGCTAATAATTATAAGGATGTGCGTGATTAAGTAAAACTGTAAACTAAGTTCCTTCTTGACATATAAGCTTAGCATGAAGTAATAAATTTCTTCTTATACGTTTTTAGGTGCAACAACTTACATTAAGTTAATATTTACGGATTGCGAAAACTCATTTCCTTCATTATCCAGCATATTGCTTTATAAATCATGGATTTCCGAGATAAATATCATGTTAAGGTAATTATGGAGGATTTGTCTCGCTTTCTCGCACGATATTTCGATATAGAAGCGGTAAAAGTATCGATACCTTTTTAAACTGAGACAACTCCGACCTGCAGTAGACAGCAAAAAAGCCCGGGAACCATTCGTCATCCGGTCGGGCCGGTGCTCGGCAGATACGATTTTATTCGAAACCGGTATCGCAACAACGTCGTAACGACACGAGCCACAGGCCTTACGAATTAAGTAGTGCACTCGTGAAGCGAGCGTAACAGCGTGTCTGCGGTAGGCGATGAAAAATCCGGGAGCCCATCCCTTCCTCCGCGCGAGCTGCCCTTCGCGAAGACTTGTTGCCCCTGCGGCGAATGCCACCCGCATCAGATAATATTGAAATTGATGATAAACATTTACGGGAGCGTTTTGTTACACAGAAAACATATTTGGATCATTGTGCGCAGTCGTATAACCGCGCGGTAGATTATGGATTCAAGGGGCCCAGTCGGCCTGGAGAGGCACATTGTCTGGCCCTCTCATTTCCATAACGGGTCTCATCTCTCTTGTGCTCTTTCCACTGCCCTCGTATCTCTTCCCTCTTCCTTTTCCCCCTTTCCTCATCATTGCGGAGCCGAAGGGCCCTTAACTCGTCTTTCCGACGGCATCCACGGATAGGTCCCACCCTTTCCCCTTCCGTGCTCGAAATCTCGAGCTACCGCTCGCTAGTCGAATCGCATTGCTCTTTGTGAGTCCAACTCTCGATTCCGATCGCCGATTGTTTTCTCTTTGCCCCATGGCTTAAATTATGTTCGAAGGGACACGGAGGACCCCTCATTGTGCGCCACACACGTATATGTGACTGCACGTTCAAATGTCGACGCGATATTAATCCCTTCGGGTCCCAAAGTTGCCTACTTGGGATTACAAAGGAGATGGAAATGCGTTGTAAATCACTTGAAGCCATGAATAGAAATTATGAGCTCACTACGTCGCATATCTTATTATCCATTTCCGGAAACTTCTTCAAGAGTTATTTGCATTATTACATTTTTTATTGCGCCGTTTAAGTTGTAACACCTTCCAGAAACTTCGCATATTTTCTGCCGTCATATCTCTTTTAAATTACTCTCATGGGAATTCCGCCCATGCCGTAACCATATCAGTCTTCTCGCGTCGCCGTTCGCGTTTTCACGGCTAACTGAGCTGGATCTCCGTGACCAGACCGTCACCGCTAATATTTATCCTCGAGGTGACATCAGAGAACGTCCTTCGACGGGACACTTTTATTTTCCCCGTTGCGATGCGAGGTTGGATCCCAGGGTGGCCGCGGGCTCTTCGGCCTCAAATTGCATCGACGGATGCAGTGACTCGGACCGTCCAAATAAAATATAAACAGCCTTGTTCTCCTGAAAAGACCGCCGTAATTCATCGCAAGTAAATCTGCCTGTTCTCTTTCTCTTTTAACTTCGTCATCAGACTTCGTTCTCGAGATCGTATCAATGTAACACAAAAAACAGAATATCACGAAACGAAATGATAGCGAGCAAACAGAAGTACATGGTCAGATCAGAAATGCGAAATTATAGCCGGGGAAGATAATCAACGTGATCAGAAACTCTGTTTACTTGCAAGCTGTAAATTGTCTGTTGACGTTCTACGCTGTGCCTTATTTCCTTTCTCAAATACTTACTGATCGTGCAAGCATCTTGTAATGCAAGTATCTACAACTACATATATAACCAACATCATGTAATAATACCATTGGCAGAAGTCTACCAAGGGGAATTATTGGCTCGCCGCAAGCGAAATTTTTTTTAGAGACCAAATATGAAAAGATAGAACATTAAATTATTATTTAAATTATTACATTGAAAAAGTAGTATGCAATGTATAATTTATAACACATTTTATTTAAAATTATATTAACACAAAAGAATAATATAACATAATAGAATAATATAAAAAGAGACTAACAGATATAACAGAGTCTGTGTTTTTGTATGCTATGAAATTTTTTGAATTAAAAAAGATTTTTGGAATATCAAAATTGTGCATTAAGCATTTTAGAGAAATATGTAACATTTTGCTATAAATATTTTTCAAAAAGGAGATTCCAAGGAGAGATCATGATCTTCATGGATACGTTAGTGAAGAATATCAGGTGTAACATTCTTATTATGGATGCAGTCGTTCAAATTATTGTGATAATCAAAATTAATTCTTAATCTCAATCATCCAAAGATAAAGTCAATTTTTTTATTGTGAATTGTAGTAGATAAATTTACATTTATAAAAAATAAATAAAATACAATCCAATCTTCTGTGATAGTAAACACTTATTGATAAAAAGCATGTAAGTCTTTCACAAGCATGTAAGAAGTTTTTCAGATTTTTATACAATCCAGAATAATATAAAAATCTGTAAAATTCGAAGATCCAGACAAAGATTGAAAAATTTTACATGGCTGATAAAAGACTAAAAATATATTATATAAAGCTGTCATTAGAAATTTTTCGCCGATCAAAAACTGACTGCACATCAATTCAGCCGGCAATGTTACCTTGTATTTTTAGTACAACTAACGAACAGAAAGAGTTGTGTGAAACATAATAGATTTCCACGATGTGCATAACTTATATACTTCTCACATTACTTTGTTTAACACCTCGATTCCTTTTTCCCTAATCTCCCTCGACTTCCTAGAGATGAGTCTGAAAATTAATCGATCCGTGGACGGTGGTCTACCTTTGGAAGCGTCCGGACGATCGCAACAAATGTTTCAATCTTATTCGTCGCCGGACGATCGTATCGTTCGAAGCTATCACGCGACGTGATCTTCCTCGGACCGGTCGTAATCCTCGAAGTTCTCGGATTTCTCAACTTTTTTACGGCGCGCACACTCTCCTCTCTTTTGACACTCCGCCGGTATGTCGTATAGCTGCGGGGCCAACGTGCATTGACGCCTTTTCGTAGCAGGACGTATATATCTTGGGACATAAAAGCGGGAAGTAAGAGACCTTCAGATGGTTTCGCTCCACCATCTCTTCCTCTTCCTCTTTTCTATCTTCCTTCTCGTTCTCCTGTTCCTCGAGATCCTTGCTGTGAACCGACACGGTGGTGCGTCCGTTGGATTAAGGGACTTATGCTCGCCGTGGCAGACCAGAAATAAGATTAATCTCCACTTCTCCCTGCGGTTTAAATAGCTTGCAGCAGTGCGGTTTACTGTGACAACTGTTCTCCCTAATGTAGTATAATTCGTAGAACAGGTTGGGATATTTTTATTCGTCGAGAGTGGTTAAGCATTATGTGTCATTCTCAGAATTATTATTCACACACGCGATTTATTCGTCATTTTGATGAAACATTTAGTGAATCATAGGACTATTTTATCGATTTTCATCATATTTAAAATTTCTTTATATCGCGAACTCAATGGTTTCTAAAATCATGATTGAATACATATTTAACGTGAAACATTTGCTTTAATGAAAACATTACTTCTTATATCTACTCTAAAAGATTACGATAATCAGAAAATAAGAGTTTGTTGCGCTTCGACACGAAGATAGCATTACTCATCAAAACCATTCTAGTTCTACAATCGTATATGTTTTATAAGATACCTGTGAAAATTGGTCATTGTGGACACTTAGTTATCGACTTTAGTTATTTGATCAATCATTTGTGCTAATCGATGTCAGTGTTATGTAAAAATAGAAAAAATCGAATATCGCCAAAAATTTACGAATTGCGGTTGATAATAAACTACCTACCAGATCTGATTCCTAACGACTTTTTCCTGTTTCCTAGGCTCAAAGTTAGAATCGGAGGCACAGATTTTCATCAAACAAAAATACTAACATCGACTGGCACAAATAACTCTCAAACAACAACTCGAGCGTTCAAAATGGCTACAATTTTCACAAATATCTTGCAAAACATATACGATTGTATCAGAATGGATTTTGATGAATAATGTCATTTTCATGTTGAAACTAAGAAACTATATAAGAACTATATAAGAAACTATACTTTTCAAACGATTATCGTATATATAAACTATATAAAAAATATATTCAAAAATATTGTATTTATTTAATTCTTGTCTTGAATTGTTTTCAAATAATTTCCAATTTTATGTGTTTCATCTAAAATTCAAATTTGATTATGAAAATGATTAACGCGATTGACAATGCTTTAAATATCCGACCGTCTGTTGTATCGTAAATTAAAATTATAATCCTATTTTAATAGTTCGGGTTTATTTTAATTACAACTTGATCTTGTGTTAATTAATACCCGCTGCGTGAGGTTACCGCAAGGATCCGCCGCATACTATATCCAGGAGCAGCCTGTGCCGGAGGTCCCATCGCGGGACGTTGCTTAAGCAAGCGCCCCGTACGTTATTAATAAATTACTATACACCCGGGATGTTAATTACCGGCGCAGCCTCCGCGTTCAGGCGGGTGTCCGGAAGAGAGGAGAAGGATATACAATTCCTAATTACTCGCACGCCGGGCGTCGCTCGTTCGCGATTAGAAAACAACTGCGCGAATCGGGCGAAAAGTTTGCAGGTGAGGCGAACAGCACGATTATTCATCGCATTCCACGCGCCATGTAAGTAATTGATCCGTGTTTCTGTAAATTGAAGTCTTGGAAATGGCAACGCAAAAATTGCACGTAATAAATCCGTATAATAAATGTAGAAAGAGAAAGAGAAAATATTTATTATGCTCTGGAGTAAAGTCCTTTCCAAGCTAAATTAGAACAAGAGATATGTAATGTACAGAGATAACATTTAAAAAGTAAACCATTCATTATCTTGTGAAAATTCTTGTAAAAAGAATTTCTAAGATATAGAAAAAGGTAGAAAAAAGTAATAAAAAATAATAGCCTACATATAATATAGAATTAATGTATTAATTCAGAAAGACACAGTTTTGATATTTGAGAAAGAGAGATATTCTTTTGGATAATCCAAGGTAAACTTTTACAGAAATTTTTAATTCCGAGTACCCAAATATTTAATAATAAGTATTAATAAAACATGATTCAATCAAATTATCGCTACGCAAGGCTTTATATGGAAAATTGAAAAGCCTATGATACACCATAAGCGCAGATTGTCCCAAATCCGCGATATCAAGTCATATTGTGTACCCGACAGGATTCGGCGCCGTCTCGGGCATGTCACCGGAAAACTTTCGTCGCGCAACGCAAGCAAAGAAAGGAAGACAGCGACGCGATGGCAATCCCTAATAACTTGCGAGAGAAACCCTGCGAGACAAAGCCGACGGATGAAAAAGCGCAAGAGTCGGGACAAATCGCGTGCAACCGCAACGCGGCAACCGCTTTCCCGCCTTCTTCATCTCGTTCCTTCTCTCTGCCTCCTCTATCTCTCGTGACATCGTTGCTGTTTCTGCAGTCTCTGACTTATCGCTTCCTGCGATGTGAAGATCAACGGTCCGCTATGCGCGAGAAAAACGATCCACATTTCTTTTTTTTTTTTTTATTTTATTGTGTTTCTTCTCTCGAGCAAAATCGTTTTCGCGGCAGGACGAGGAGTGTCACGCTGAATAGGGTAAACAGTATAATATCGTGTCTTCGCGTGGCTTGAAGAGCTTGTTGCGATAAAACGTCACGTGTGACGTTTCGGATAACGAACATTTTGTATCCATGAATGATGTACAATTTTAAGGCGGAACAATATTTTATATTTTAAGTACAACAATGCAACCGGGAGATATTTCATTTTTCGTTGACATTTTTGCTTATCTGTTATGCGCATATGGAAAACTATCTAAATATACACGTTTTCGCGATTAAATATTGTGGAAAAAAAAATGATAAGAGTCAACATTTGTTTGGATTCAGAAATTGTAAATTAAATCGACCATTTGCACAGCTTGCAAAATTAATCTGCAGTTATCAATCATTTTGCAAAAATATTTCACGCGATAATTACCAACAGCAAGATAAATCAAGATAAAAAACGCCACGTATCTGCATTAACTTTTACAAATGTAGATATGAATACCGGTAAAAAAACTATCTCATTTAAAAATCACATGTGCCATAAAAAAAATAATTCATTAGTTAATGGATATATTTTTCGTACATATTTCATAAATCTAGCATCGAGATTTCGGGATTTAGATCGTCACGGAAATAATCGCAGTCAATAATTCGCAGCAGCTTCTATCTTACACTGCTATAATAAACTTCTCGCATACTATTTAGCCTAATTCGCGAGCAGCTCCCGCGAGGGACACATGGCTACAACTTGTCGACCGAGCATATGCACCATTTTCGGGAAACTCGATGCCTTCGCACGCCATTCTCACGGGAGGGCACACACATACACACACACACACACACACACACACACACACACACACACACACACACACACAAAGTGTGCGCACCGCTGCACAAGCCCGTCGCTGCGATCTTAACTCCGCTTTAATCAACGTGCGATCGCGAATTACGAGCCCTCGGTGGGCCGTGCGACGAAAATTTCTTCCGGTAATCCTCGCGCGTGCCGTTGCCCTGTGCAAACTGCCGTTTAATGATCTGTGTTCTCTTCCCTTCAGACCACATATCCCACTACACGATCTAATTGCATAATGACACGTTTACATTTCGACAATATACAGAAAATTTCTTTGATAATTAACTATTGGGTTGTCGAAAAAAATCACGAGGCGTTTTTCAGCTCAAAATTGTATATACAATATCTTCGTTGAAAATGAACGAAATTTAAATCTTGAAAAAGCTTTTAAAGTTTGAAGTCTCTATTTTCAAAAGCTTACTATATTTTTTGAGTTTATATGAGTTTAGTAATCTTTACATACAAAAGACTAATAGCTGAAAAAAATGAAAAATTTTCTTCTCACTTTGTAGATCTGTAACATGTCTAAAAAAAATTTGAGAACAATTTGGATTATCTATCGTAAAAGCTTACAGTTTTCTCTGCAAAATCGTTTTAAAAAATATTCCTACAATTTTTTGTTACTGAGTTATAGCGAATTAAATAAAAGGAGTATTTTGATTTTAATTGCTCATAATTCCGTTAAAAAAACATCATGACGTAATTATTAAAAACAGATTCTTAAAGTTGAAATTTTGTTCTACCGAGTGGTATAATTGAATGTAGGATATATAGAAATTTGAATTAAAAATGTGACAAAAATACGTCATGACTTTTCCGACAACCCAATATTTGAATAAATTATTTATGATATGATAGTCTTGATATAATAATAATTTATGACAGTTTTATGTATATGAAATAATAATAATTAGAAAGTTATGTCTCACGAATGAATCTTTTGTGCATAAAGAGCGATTAAAAATTAATTAATTTAAATAAATGTAAAAATAGTACAAATTGAGTTAAAATGAAATTTTATTTCGAGTTCTTTTAATTGGAATTGAAATTTCATAATGAAGAAAATTAAAAATATAAATTTGATTGGAATAATAATGTAAACCCGCTATTAGAAAAAAAAAGTATCCTAAAATATTTAAATTTAATTACATGATAAATTTAATAAATCTTGTTAATAATTTTATAATATAATATATTATTATATTATATATATAACCTGTCACATTTATTACAATGACATTTGTTAACAATATTTTAAATACTTTTCTATGCGTTTATTAATAATATTTTGAATATTTTCTATCTGCAAGTGATTATTTTATAAAGAGAAATTCTTTTTCCTATATTTTGATCAGACTTGTCAGAAAATTGTTAAAAATTTTAATATGTCTTGAAAATTTAATTTTTAAATTTAATATGTCTTGAATTAAAATTTTTCTTTTTAATTCAAGATATTAAATTTTCTGACAATTCTGATCAAAATACAGGAGAAAGAATTCCTCTCTATAAAATAATCACTCGCATAGAGAAATGTTAAATATTCAGGTGACATATGATAAGATCTAATTCCTCTTCGAAATCTCACGATAATGGAAAAGATTTTGAAGCAAATAGAGAATTAAGAGCGCATTGATTCGCATTTCTTCTATTAACAGATATCACGTACTTGATCTTGATCGAATCAAGAAGACTCAAGTAAAATTCGTTTTTTGTCTTACAATTGAGCGATCTGATGGACGATGGGCTGATGTCACGAATTTCCAGAGGCGAATATCCGACCAAGCATTTTTCCCTCTATCGCCTTCGCGATAGCACTTGGCAGTGCGCGGTGGCGAGCAATTATTGAAAAACGATTTGCCGGGCCGCGGAATATTCCGCAATTCCGGTATCGTCAATACGAGCTTCGGGCTTCGTTTCTGCCAGTTGATCGTGCCTGACGGAATCGACCGCCGCGAGATCACACGGCCGATGACGATCGTCAAACGCTTTAACGAGAGACCACAGCGTTAGCTGCAAAAAATTCACATCTTTTTCCCCAACGCTAATATATTTCGGACTGGCGGCTTCCTATGTACGTCAATGTATTTCGAAGAAACGCCGAATTACTTCCGGCGAATTTTCACTAAAAGCGAATGATGGCCAGTTTATTTATGCACCAAAAGTAGTCATTTAAAAATCATTATTTAAAAGGTATTTTATCATTAAATATAGTATATTATTACAATTATTGAGCATTCATTATCAGACTTTATGTACAATAAAAAAGTGCAATAAATTACAAATTATTAATTTAAAATGTATATGTTCCTCTTACAATGTTTTATAAAATTCGAAATGTAAGATATAGAAAAGTATAAAATTAATTTACAAATCTGAACAAATATTATTTTATAATCACAAACTTGTATGTAATATACTTAAAGTATATTAAACTTTTTATATCGTTATTTAATTTTATTCTTCGCTCTTATCATTTAAATGTGATGCAATTAAAAGTTTGAGAATCAGTAATTACAGCCAAGAGCAGAATAGAGAAAAGAAATAAAAAACCAGAACGTTAAAAAGAACTCTTTCATATTGATAAAATGACTTATACACTAGCTTCTTATAAACCGATGATATTAATGGCAATTATACGGTTCGATGCTGTTTCACTCAAAGCCATGCTTTCATTCGCCTGCGGTTCATCGTTCACCGTTGAAGCGATATGTCTGTCCCGTTAAAACGCAACGAGCGATCGGAATCGACGAGATATCGTTCAGTAGAGATATGCATGTGTGTCAGATAACGCTTTCAAGCGTGTCATAAAATAATTTCCGCGAAATTATATGAGGATCATAACGGTTCTTGTAACGATATTTACGTAACGTTTCTTGTAACGGTTTTACGGTGTCGATCCAACAAATTTTCCGCGTTAAAATTTTATGAAATTTTGAATGATCGATATAGTATATAACACACAGTAGAGATATGTGGTAAGATATGGAATTAAATCTATGTAACAATTACTTTCAATTATTTATTGTTAGAAAAAGTTACCATTTCTAATTATTTCAGATGTTTACTAATTTCTTTTATTTTTGCATGTATAGAGTGTTTGATAAGTAATGATAAAACTCTCGCATAGGACTGGAGCAGACTAACAATAAGTCAAAACGTCCTTTACCATTTTTAAAATAATTAATAAAATATTAATTATTAAAAATCACCAAAGATTTTTAATAATTTGTTTTTTAATAATTTGTTACTCAAGTACTATCAACTTTACAGAAAAACAGCAAGTGACAAAAATTGTTTATTTTCTTCTCATAATCTCTGAGAATTTTTTCAAAATTGTTTAGTGCCATATTTTCTCATGTTGATAAAAATAATTGCCAATATACAATAAGAAAATGCAGTACTAAAAAGTTGATAAAAAAATTCTGAAAAAATTCTTAGAGCTTTATGAGAAAAAAATAAATAATTTTGTTCTCTTGCTATTTTTCTGTAAACTTGACAGTATTCGAGTAAAAAATTATTGAAAACCAATATTTGATGATTTTTGGTAATTAATATCTTGTCTCTCTTAATTATTGCGAAAATTGCAAAATGATAGAGAACTTTTCGACTTAGTTTAGTCCGCTCTAGTCCTATGTCATATTTATCGTTACTTATCAAACATCCTGTATATCTAAAATTGATTCTATCTTAAAATATATAAGTGCGAGATTAATATTAGAATATATTTCATCAAAACTTCTACGAGTTAAATGCATAACTTTGTTTCTTCTTCAAACGAAACGAAAGATGAGAATATATTTCAAATAAATTGGAAACTCCGAGAAAAATCACAATTATACTACCAAGGAAAGCAATGCTGAGTTTAAGCTCGTATTATTTTGTAAATTAATGTCATCTCAAGAGTCAAGAAGATTGTTTCGCCCGCGACTTGGGATAAGATAATTTCAATACAAAGACACGTGATAAATCGGGCTCCGTTCCACTAATTCTTCGTCGAAATGTCTGGAAGGGTTTCTTGATAACTTATTTACCCAGGCTGCCTAGCGGTTGGACGGATGACGTCCATTTAGCTCCCTCTCCCCCATTTTCCTCTCGCCAGCCTTCTTCCATCAGCCTCGTCTCTTTTTCCATCTGTCTCAGGGGAAATGCCGTTCTTCCAGTCAGCCCAACGTCACTCTCGCCAATTTCTATTCCACTCGAAAACCGTAGGATCGCGCAAAAGTGAATTCCCCCACGGCGGAATTCTGTCTGAATGTATTAAGGCGAATTTGCACGGTTTACTTTGGGCGAACGAGTTACGGACGAATAGGCCAAGGAAAGGAAGAATGAATGCGTGAAGCAAACAACCTTCGCAAAAATGATCATCGAGAGACCCGAGATGAAAGATGCAGAATCATTATTTGACTTTTTACTCGATGAAATAAAATAGTACGTAGATAACTTTCACTTTTCGAATGCGATAAAAATTATACAATAATTTGTTTATCGATTAAATAGAGTAAATCGAAATTCGATTTATTTAATATAAATGCGTATTATATTTTCTTTTAATTATTAAAAGAATTTTGCTGAAGTATTTAAAAATTTAGCCAGGCACAAATTTGAAAATAATTTTGTTGAACTGTCAAAATAATTACATAGAAATTCCAAACAATGAGTAATGCTGCAAAAAGTTTTGGTATTCTAGCAACCAATTTGATTACATAATTACTTTGAATAAAATAAAATTAATTTTAGATCTCTTTTAGATATCTGCATCTGGCTATATTTTTATTTCAGCAAAATTATTCTTTCTATATATAGAAAGAAGAAATTCAAAAAGTTCTGAATTCTTTTATCACGATGTCTGTATTACCAATGCATGCCCTTTTATATGATAATAAAATTATACGTCATAAAACTATAACAGACACTGTGTTATGGCATATCGAAAAAACTTGTTAATTGAAATCTCTTTAGAAATCTTCCACTTTATCAAAGGAAACTTATCTTAGAAAAGTTAGCGAGAATGCGTTTTAGAAAGTTTAGTTGAAGCTTGCTTTGAGACTTACATTGAAGACAAGGCGTTACCTGTATATTAGCAGCCATTATTCCCCTATCCGCATTAACGGAAGAAACGATGTATTATCCCGCTCGAATACAACTTCCCCCTGCGGGAAAATGTACACGCGAGCGCGTAATTCGCAGTTATACATTAAACGAGATTCGAGCCGTCGCTCATTGTTCGTCATTCAAGGAAATGACGTTAGAACGTAGACCAATGATTACAACTCGATGCCTGCAATGTTAAAGTTTCATCGTCTTCCCGTCAAACAGCCGGGAACTATTTATTACTGTGGAGTGAATAATTGTCATAATTGTCATGCTATAAAATTTCTAATCTCTGTGAATTAATCTATATATAATTGCCATAGAGAAGTCTCACTATATCCATTATATCTCCGTATCTTTTTCCTTCGTTGTCTCGATAAGAAAAGAATGATGAAAGAAAGAATCTTGAAGACACTCTTCCATCAAAAGCGAATTGAAAGCCGATGCAGGAATTTGTCGAGGATCCTTTTCTTTGCAACCGGATTCGCGCTTTTCGCACGCACGATCATTGTTAGAAGACTTCCTTTTTCCTGTCGTTTCCGCTCCTCTTTGCGCTTTATCTTGAAAAGGATACTAATGCGTGTGTCAAGATGGTTCTCGGCCATTGCGAGAGCTCTACGTCGACGTTGGAATAACAAAACTGTCAGCGACACCAGAGAAAAACACTGCCGTCTTGCCGACTCAGAAATACGCACTGTGGTACGACGAGGGATTGGATGAGAGGGAGAGGAAGTGACAAAGTACCGCCGGTATCACGCTACGTTTCCTCCCACATTGCGCAGTTCGACGTTGCTCTTTTCGGCGCTTCTTGCCCTCGTCTCGTCGGAGGGAATATAGAAAAGGTCCCTTCGCTCTCGTCGCAGTCCTCGTTTTTCCTCCGGTCGTCTCCTCATCGCGGCTCATTACCGCATGCAGGATTCTGTTTCCGAATGGCGAAAACGACGCAGCTGCCGGACACGCAAAGGGGAATCTCGAAAACGACATATCAACAACAAGTCACAAGAACGAGCTAAGTAACTCATTCTGAAGTCTCTGTCGTCAACCATGATTATTATCTGCCAGATGATTCATATTCCCGTGAGAAATGAAGCGATTCTGTTTTAAAATAAATTTCCTAATAATGGTTCCTCCAATTCTTTTAACAAAAAAATAAATAAATAAATAAATGAAGACAACAGAAAGAGGAAAGTATAACTTTGTAATTAAAAACTGGATTAATTAAAAAATTAAGTTAAATGACAATAAAACACACAGTTGCAACATCATGTGAATTGAAATCCCTTTATCTTTATAATAAAGTTATAGACTTGAATTTATATGCTTTTGATTATTAACAAAAATTCTTTTATTTACATGGAAAGAATAATTTTGTTAAAAAAAATTAAATAGATATAGATTTAAAAATAATGTTGTTAAATCATCAAAATAGTTATAGGTATAGGCAACTGAAATATGATCAGCAATGCTGTAATAAAAGATTATGATACCTTAGCAATCAATCTGAACATCCTACATCATAATTATTTTGATAATTCATAAAAATATATTTTTAGATCTATGTCTAGTTAAATTTTTAGATACTTCACACAAAATTAAAATTATTTTAATGGTATTTCGACAAAATTATTTTCAGATTTTAATCTAGCTAAATTTTTAGATATTTTTTTAAATATTCCAGTAAAATTATTTTTTTCATACATGATTTGATTTTAAGATTTCATTTTGTATTAATTGAAAATAAAAAAGAATTAAGATAGAAACAAGCAGCAGACAAAAAGACATTTATTATATATCCGAACATATCCGAAAGATAAACGAGATAGACAGCAATTTCGTAGCAGTCTTTCCGCTACACCGCGCGCCAAAGTCGTGATAAATCGTATCAACGATTAATTCGTGCTTTAAGAATTCTGGGTGTTCCCCGCGGTTCAATTTCGTGCGTTAATTGGACGCGAGAGGCCGGACGCGCTGAACTACGGGCGGAGTTTCTACGGAGTTAGAAATGAAAGCGTCGTTAAAGCGAGCCATTAAACGGACGTGGCCGTTACACCAATTAGCCGTAATACGAGTTAAGTAGCCGAATAGCCGGAATTTATCCCGGGGCGACGAAAACCGCCGGCCTGCGGCTTCCTACGGGCTGATAATCTTAACAAGGCAAGCGAACGCGGGTGTTGTGTCAGCACAACGACAGTATGTTACACACGACAGTATGTTGCTCGCGTGTGCAAACGGCTCGATAATTTGTCGAATTCACAGACAATTCGTTCTCGCCGCGGCTCAGGAATTCGAAGATTCTTAAGATGCTATCACGAAATTCTTTGCCAGATAGGGCGCTAACTGAAGATAAATTGTTTCCGAATCGTTTAATTCATGGTGTAAAAATGTACGTCGTAGCACGTAATGATGACAAATCAAGAAATTATTCTAGATGCAAGGACAAAGTACTTATTAAAAGAAAAACTTATTAAAATTTATTTTTAAATTGCTACGCGATTTATATCCATAAACTGCAATGACTGGAATTCAAGTGATACTTTATTTCTTTCTTGTTAAATAAAAAATTACCTATCTCAAATAATTATATAAGTCATATCTAAGAGAAATCTAAATAAAAATATCTAATGCCCATTTTTATTAAAATAGTTTAATTTTAATCTTGGTTTAATTAATTCCTCAGTTTTTTTTAGCACTAAGAATTAAAAAAAGATGAAAAATAAGTTGAAACATTAATTAAAGTTAGTTTACATTGGTAGAAACGGGCGTAAGGAAAATGTCGAGTAACATGCATGTTTCTTTTTTTATATTCAAGCTGTTATATTCAATTCACTGAAAAAAAGCGCAATATATATTTTGTGTAAAAAAATATTAGAGCCCGTAAATTAAAATTACCCTCATGACGATCGCGGTCATAACAGTGAAATAGATACTCGTTGGAACAACGGCGATTCCGCGTTACAGATAGTGCGGCGCCACTGCGAGAGTTATTTACCGTGTTTAAAGTGAGCAGCCGTCCCATTATGCGACGTATGAGTGCGCGAGCGCTCCACATACATAGTTGTACAGAGGAGATTGCGAGTCGCGCGGATAACAGCCACGTCCCGGTGAACAATAAGACGTAAAAAGGTGCGTAAGCGGACCGAGGATCATCGCCATACGAAGGCAGAACGAAGGTAAAGAGTCGAGCGAAGCAAAAAGGATGGACAGAGAGAAAAAGAGGAGGAAAAAGGGAGGGAGACAGAGAGAGAGAGAGAGAGAGAGAGAGAGAGAGCCAACTTGAAGCGAACGGCTGAGCTATCATTGCATCTCCTCATTACCATAACTAGTTCCTCCCCTTCGTCTCCGGCGTGCCCTCCTGGATCTCCTCCTCTTTCTTTCCCTCTCTCCCTTCGCTATGTCCCTCCCTCCTCCCTTCTTCTTTTTTCTCTTTCTGATCTCGGTCTCCATGCATCATTCCTGATACACATTTACGCACACAGTCCTCCAAGAAGGTTTGAAAGAGAGAGAGAGAAAGTCAGTTGGAAAGAGATAGAAGGAGCGAAAAAGAGGAACCAAAGTTCTTCGGAAGGCCAAGTGCGGCAGCAGCGGTTGAAGGTCCAGAGATATGGACGTTCGCCTTATAAGATGAGACAGAACTCGTGCGAGGGACGGAACGGGGGTGGAAGGAGAGAAGGACGCACGATGTGAAATCTCCGGCTGGGCAGAAGTAGTTTGTACATCACGGTTTCGCCGTGATTCGTTATTGCGATGCCGCTGCACGTAGATAACGTATGTACGATAAACATGACGAATGCTATAATTTAGTACCCGCTACTGGAATATGTCACGGAAAATTATTAAAGAGCAAAGTAAATTATTACTACATATGCATGCATAAAAATAAATTAATGTTTTTATCGAAATTTAATAATAACGCGAATAAGTTTTTGCGACTGTGTTCAGCTCTTAATTTTTATTTAAATCAAAATGAAGTGTATATATTTATAGAATATGCACAAAAATTTGCACTATATATTAGGTGTAGTAAAAAAAAATCCATTATTTTTCCATTCAATTTCATGCAAAAATAATGGATTTCTTTTTACTACACCTAATATGTAAGTATATTTACTTGCGCGTCGCGATAAATTACCAAATTCGTAAATCATGATATACGTGTTTTCAGCGAAAATCACGGTGAATATATATAGGTTTACTGAGGTCTTATCTTTATGAATGAGGATTCATCGTCCGCCGTGCTTTTTCCTGCTGTTTCTTTTCTCGGGCTTTAGTTTCGTCTCATAAATGTTTGCTCCAAACAACGACGAACAAAGGCAAACAATGTCTTACGGCCCTCCATCTCACAAATTTACAATTTTATAATTACATATTATTATTATTATTATGTTCTTGTTCTTGACGTAAAAAAATATAAGAACAAAAGGCATAAGAGTCCGTTATAAAAATCACACATTAACGAATTATTACATAAAATATATTATTCTCTGTGAATAAATATAAATAATAATTATTACATGTTTTGATTTGGGTCATCTTCAAATTCGATTCAACGCAGTAATATTAAGTTAACTGCGTTGAATCGAATATCGGAAACTCTTCATATTGTTTTTGTTATTAAGAGTTCTTTGTATTATTTAATTTTATTTTAAAATGTAAGAACGAGAGATTCTTTGAGAAAATAGAAATACACCGATAAATTCATGAAAAAATGTCTTTTTTGTTAAATGAATAATTTCACAAGAATAATAAATTTAAAAAAGAAACAAATATGGGATATATTACGCGAAAACATGAAATTGTCCCTCCAAATTCACGTTTTGTTACGGTTAGCTTAAAGTGACAACTTCTTTCCCGTCTTTATAATGGAATTAGACTATGAAGCGATTATTTTGACAGACAAGAATAAGTAGGGAAAACTGACCAGGTGAAAAGATTCGCGCGAGATTGCTGATGCTGGTTGGCTGCAACCGCAACAACAGCAGCTACAGCTGTACTCCGAGATATGGACGTTTGCTTTATAAGATGAGACAGAGCCTGGAGGGTAGGAAGAAAAGCGAGGGAAGGGTTGGGAGCGATGAGAGTCGTGATGCAGACAGCGCGCACATTCCGCCTAACTTACACATCTACAACGAATCTCGTGTTCCTCGCGAACAATACGTTCAATTAAGAACTTTAAATTTCTTCTTTGTGTTAGCTTTGTCAAACTGTACTAAGACCTTAATGCTTCATTTCTGTTTATTTTATTTGTTTTTGTCTCAAATTTATCTTATTCTATTATTAAACATTTCTAGCAACGAAACTCTATCTCGCTTATATTATGCTTTTCGCTTCTCTTTTATTCAATTGTACTATCTTTATAAATTGCAGCACTACTGTATATGCTTAATATTATTTCATTATTTGTAGCTATATTTTCATATCAGAATTATTTTGGTTATTACTTTAATTTTGTTCCTAACACGTCCTAGTTTCCAAAAAGCCATCACACATTTTCATTATTTTTAGCTATTATTAAAATTGAAATTTGATTCCTGAATCTATAGTAAAGTTTGAAATTAATTGAAATTAATTTCAAACAGATCTTGTTTTATTTCGAGCTCCGAATCAAGTTGTACGTACATTTTCTTCTTTGCTTGTCCAAAAATATCTATGTTATTAAGGCTATATATTATAACTATTGAGTATATCCACGTGCAAGTATCTTCGATGATTATAAGGATGACTGAGATAATTAGTAGATAGAGGAAAAGGCAGAAATATAATATAGCTATTATGTTCTTCTGATCCTTAAAATTGCACGTTTATGTTTCATGGATGTCTATTATACTCATATTTTAAACGTTTCACGTTTACTTCAGTGCAATGATACAAAGTATATAAATTATCACGCATTTTAAATTAAATAATCTTTTGAAAAAAATTATATCTAAATATTAATTTTTTTATTCTCATAATTTTGATCAAAATAATATCTTAATATTAAATCTTTCTTTTTTTTTTTCGAGAAAAAAGGTTTTTTGGCTTTTGTCAGAAGAATATAAAAATTATGATTGCAACTTGTATATAATTACGTAATTAATGTTTATTAGAACAAGAATGCGCTGTTTAAATCTCTCTGATAAGAGAATGAATCCATAATATTCTCATACATTCGAATTAATCACGCAACGTTGCACGAGGCAGACCGGCAGTTGGTGCGAGCAAAATGAGGAATCTCATCGTCAACCGGATTGCCATGCAGAGGCGAAAAAACGTGTCACGCACGCTTCACGCATGTGGAGAGCAAGAAGGAGGTAGCCGGTTTCTGAAATCTTGCCGCGGCGATCTTGCCAAGCGTTAACCTCGAAGTTACGTGGCGGCAGTTGTGCGTCCGAAAGGATAAAAAGAGAGCGAAAAAAAAAAACAAGAGAAGAGAATACACCGCGAGAGAAATATAATGAGCCGTACGTGACTTTAATAAGGGAACGAGGCGACTCGACCGGTTCCCCTAGTCCCGAGACGCAATCGCTACCGAGAAATATTATTTAATCTCGTCGCGGATTTAACGAGCATCGCTCATTAAGGGATTAATTAATGGAATTCGCTGCGCGAACGAAGGCTTCTGGGCGGAAGTTTGTTCGGGACGAAAATAATGGGATCGTTGAAACTTCAAACGGCAGCGCATCTACACACGTTCCCACACGCTAACTTCAGTGTATTCTAGCAAAGTATCTGTTCGACTTGCGAAGTTGTTCATGTGAAGATTATAATGTACGTATATTAAGCTTTTACCTGTCCGCGTATCACGCCCTAATTCTCTTCAGCCATAAGAGTTAAACTTAACCGTATAGACATTTCTCTTACCTTCCATTTACGCTGTTATACCTATGCAACTACGCAAAACTTCACGATCATTACTAATAATTGAAGAATCTCGCGATTCTCTTTCGGTGCGAGAAAGAAAACGAAGAGAGCGAGCATCATTTTTGAAGAGTGACCATTTTTGCCTGAGATCTTGAGAACGTACAGGGTTCTCGGGAATTTCGATACAATGCGAAAGTCGCAGAGGATGTAGGACGGCTCGAAGCTGGAGAACAGAGGTAGCGGTAGGTTTGAGGGGCAGGGAGGCGGCAGGAAAGGGTTGTACGAAGCCATAGAGAAGAGGTAAAACTATACACGGCCTCGCCGAGGCTGAGTCAGCCCAAGTCGACTTTACACTGACGCTTGTTACAGCCGGAGATACGGGGGACGAGCAAGGATAAGAGGGACATAGGAGGATGTAGACATAGAAGGAGGGAGGACGGAAGAGAGCGGGTGTGTCTCCGCAATCCTTCTCTATCCGCCGACTAAAACTCTAAGTCTCTATCTATCTGTTTCCTCGCGCTGCAACGACATTTTCCTCTCCCTCTCGCCCGAGACAGCCCTCCTCGCCGATGTAAGCCAGTTTCGCCCCGAGGATTCGCCTCCTAAGCCGGGGCTCGTTAAGAGCTGGCAGATTTGATCCTTTGTGTCGTTCCTGCTACCCGCTCTAGGACCATCCGGTCGCACTCATTCGTGGACCGACTCTCATTCGGTCTTACGGATAACGAGAAATAACGAAAACAATTATTAAGGATTTTCTCTGCGATGTCGTTATCCAAGTGCAAAGAAAGTATCGCGAGAGAGGAAAAAAAAGAGAGAAAGAAGAAGAAGAAGAAGAAGAAACAAATGTATGTCCTTTTACAGTGCTGGATTAAGTTCCAGGAGGGTTATGGATCGCGTGAGTGTAGAAGAGGATGATATCGTAAAAAGACGGATTAATTGTGGTGAACGCTTCAACCATCGTTTCTTGCGTGAACTCTCCTTGCCACCATGTAATAGCACGGCGCTGCGATTAATTTCTTTTTGTCGCGATCAGCATCGTGGCCTCCAAAGAATCTGAGGAGCCTCGTCAGACACGGACGGTTCCGTAAGCGCCGGCTAAGATTTTCCTCAAGGGCTCGGTGTAGCTTGGCTCTTTCTGTTCTTTTTTGAGAAGTACGATCGCAATTAATTTTCCATCCCGTAGCGTTTTGATAAAATACCAACAAACATTACCGTCTAACAGGTTCACAGTTGAATGAAATTGTTTAAACTAATAAGAAATGTATGACAATTACACTTAATATTATCATGGTATAATAATTATTATTATAAACAACTCATGTGGATTTACCACTTTCTATTGGAATTTCTTACACTTTATTTTTTTATTTTTGCGCAGTTTTGTTTATGTTCCAATAGATAAAAGAGCGGTCTCTTCATTATCCTGTTATCGCGTCACTATATAAACTCTTTTTTCTTCCTCTTTATCTTCGTTCGTTCGGGATGATCGCACAGGATTGTCATAAATTCCTCATCCTTATCCCAAAAATTCCATTTTTTCTAATTTTCATATAAAAATTTTATGATTTTTCCTAACTTCAATAATATTACAAAAATTTTTTGCATTTTCCTGATTTGGAAATTGTTAAGAGATTAATTCAACACATAGCAATGTAAATTATTATTAATGTTGCTGACTCTGCTTGCATTTTTAATTGTTAAATTGTAATATTCCAAAATTACGTGGGTGTGAAATACATCAAACTTCTTTAAAGTCAAAATTTTAATTTTTTAAAAAGCTTTACAAAATTCTCTGATTTTTCTTGATTTCCCTGATTTTCAATTTTCTGGCTACCTTGTTGCAATAACATAAAGTAACATTTAATGGAACATCAACAGAAAACCATGGTCTCTCATCGTGACCTTTGTTAACGCGAAGCAATACCGATTTTACCGGACCCGGCTGTCGCAACGAGTCTATCAATAACGATCCAAATAACTCGCGGTAATAATAGAGGGCGAGAGAAGATCAGGCTGACGGCATGGCACGATAAACGTCAGTCCCGGGCCACTTGAGCGATGTCGACACTCGCGTGGCTTCCCACATGCTAGCGTGAAAGCGACGGCCGCTGACGGTATTTAAAGTGCTCACATCGACAAGTGCAACGGCACGGGCGCACTGCACCCACCGCTGCTGTCGGGGGGTTTCCTTCGATTATCGACGAGGAAACTTCACACGGCCTCCGTTTCCGTTTTCTCACGGAGCGGTTACTACTCGTCCTCAATTGCGGGCTTCACCTGTATGCGCGATACTTGCTGTGACACAGAAAGTACTACTGAAATAGGAAAGTACTGTAATATTAAAAATAAAAATTATTTGATAAAACAAAATGATAAGACCATGCGTTCTCAAATTTCGTTATTTATACAATTTTCACAGCGAATTCTTCGAAATATGGTTTCCAAAGGATTACGGTGTCGAGCTCACCAAATTTAGATACGAAAAAAATCGGTAAAATAAAACTGCGGAATAACATCGAAATATGATAAATGTTAACGTACCTATCTGGTATCACGATAGTAGAATAAAACCAAATCACAAAACCATCAAATCATAAAATGACATCGGCAACAGAACACGTATGTGAAACAGATTATTGCTGACGCATGATCAGCAAAAAGCGCTCGCGGTGTAGTTATCGCGGAGCTCATGTTACGTCGCGGCGTAGAAAGGCATATATTAAAGACCGGTTGTTGGCTCTTCTAGTTAATTTATATATGGTAGTTAAGCTCATCACGGAGAACCAATTACAATGTAGTATTCGCATTCAGAAAACGCACTAAGATCTCTCCACCGGTAGTTAAGTCCAGGAGATGAGCACGGAACTAATATATATTGATCATTCATGTAGCATTCTCTTTCCTCGTAACTTGCTGGACCGAATTAATTAAAATCAATTATTTCTCACACAAACGACGATAATTATATGCACGACTAAAATACGAATATAATAAAAAAGGATTAATTTTTCTTATGATAAAATTGATCACTCGCATTGTATACATTAGTATACATATTAAAAAAGCTTTTATATATAAAGTAACTAAATGTAGTGGCATAATATAATTAACTTTAATAATAAAATATTATAATACATGAATTTTCTGTAAACGTGACGATTATTATTATTATTATTATTATTAAGTAGTTAATCGTTTAAAATATTTATGTACTTTTACATTTAACTCTGCCAATTTGTGTATAACATAGCTTTAAATATGCACTAATCTAGCGTAGTACATGTAACTGAATTATTAAAATCTTCTTCGTTCCTTTAATAAAGCTGCTGTGACATACAAGTCAAATTTAATTATTCAATAGATTATAATTAATGCAAATTAGCTACCATATGTAAACTAAAGTATTACAAAACAAGGATTTGAATAATCGAATGTATTCCGATTTGTCGTTATTAAATTTCCAGGTTTTGATTTCTGAATAGATATTTCTGCTCGTGTCTACTGTGAGATTGAAAGATATTAAAAATTAAAAAGCTGTCTTTATTTATCGCATCGGTCATTAAAGGGACACCCGACATGTACAGAGAAAGACAAAGTCGATGTATCGATAATTGGCTTAGCCGCAACACGATCGATGAATCGTACCGTCGTCGTAGAACAGCCAATAGAAGTTGAACCCAATTTGGCAGACCCCAGTAACTTTCCCTCGCACACTATCGGCATCGCCGTTTCGGCAAATCCTCGTTTCGCTCGCAGAAACTTATTCCGCTGCGTCTAATTCCGACTAATTGCGAATTAATGGCATCCGCCACCGCTGTCTCGAAAGTAAAATATTACGCCGATAACCGTGATTTGCTCTCACCATTTAACTAACTGCCTGTCAATTTTCTCATCTAAACGATCTTTATCCCTTCTCCCTCGTGGGGAATCTGTGCGTCGCAAGGCAGTCGCACGAATCTAATCCTGTGGATTCCAATTGATAAAACAAGAAAATTTATCGTCATACTTAAAACAGTCAGATATTCGAATTATGTTATTTGTTTCGAAGTAGGTAGAACGAATAAGCGCAACTTCCGGTCGACATCAATATTCTCGTATCGAAATTTCATGTAGTATCGGTACAGCATGCAATTTCGTGAAAACATATTTTGTGTATTTACCGTGACTGTCCGCTGTTCTCCGATTTATCGATATCGTTCCGGCAGTAACCGACGTCTCGCTTTAAATTGCCATAAAGCGACAATCAATTACAGTTACGTATCTCCGACGCTTGCGACCGTCGGATTGCTCCGTTTTGGCATAATCGCCGACGGTCGACGTTATTTATCGATAGATCGTATTTTACGGCTCAATAACTGCGCATACGACGCGAATTTGCATGCGTATCGGATCGCTTGTCATGGACATATCAGCTCGCGATAACGGAGCGGCATATTTGAAGGGTTCGCGATTTTCGCGCGAAGCCTCTCGCGATATTAATCTGCACCCGTCGAATCGATCTTCCATTTCCTCTTCTCTCCTCTCTTTCTCTCTCTCCCTCTCTCTCTCTCTCTCTCTCTCTCTCTCTCTCTCTTTCTCTCCTTCTCTTTCTTTCTCTCTATCTTTCTCAGTAATTATTATTTTATGTCGCGCACATTTGACTCGCCGGATGGATTCTGCAGAATAATCATGATAATTGAGCCAAATTATGTATGTCGGTATTATTTGCCGGTGTATTAGGTCACAGTTAGTCGATAACATGCGAATACATTTTTAATCGCATTTCGTCGATCGCACAAACTACTTCCCGATAATTTTATATTAATGTGTAGAATGAAGTCACGCACATAAATGTTTCAACTATTTCGCAACGGGAAAATTGTGTCGCTCCAAAGTGACCGTAATCGATAAATTCGTCAACGCCACGGATTTGAAATAATATGCAAATTATTATGTAGCAAATATATTATTTTTTATTTAATTATTCCCACGATGTCGATACGATTATTATTTAATAATATTTTCCAGCAACTATATCGATTTAGAATACAAGGTCAATTTCTGGATTAACCTTTTCATAGAAAATCTCATTTTCAACGAGCCATAATTATTTCTACGGTTTATATTTTTTTTTGTAAGAGCGCGTTTTGTTAAGTACTTCGTTGTTTTATTTTCCTCTCGGCGCATGTGTAATCCATTAGCAGCAAAGACACTAAAAAACGCATGGTTCTTTTAACGGTTTAAAAAAGAGAGTTAAAGAGTGGCAGAAGCAGTGTCGGTACAAAACAACCATCTGTCACTTTCGAAGGAAGTCGCGAAGAAACGCTTCCGGCGTATTTGCATCACCGTTTTTCGTAAACGGCCACGAAAAAGAGTCATTCGATCAAAAGTATTCATTTTCAGTCTAATAATATATTATTTTATATAATAAACGAATTTGAATTTTATCGGTGTCCGCCAATAATCGAGATTAAGACTGAAAAAAAACACGAAAAACCAAAGAAAAAAATGTTCTTATTAAAAAAATCATTAGACTAAAGATTGCAAATTGATTAATATTTAACTATTTAAAAGTATAAATGTCATCTACAAAATCTCGTTTACAGTTCCAATACTAAATTAAATACTAATATTTCGGAAATCAAGAACATATGATTTCGTTACGAGGTCAGTAAATACTTATCGTGTTCTTGGAAAGATTAGAAGTTCATCAATTAATTAGTCATCCAAAAAGCGAGTTATTTTCACGTTTTCAAAGAGAAGCAATCAATCTCTTACACTCAATCATTTCAACTTTGCTGCCTGTTTTCAATACGAGGATTCGATAGGATGGCAATAAAAAAGGAACAGGAAGACATCGTTAAACGATTCTCCGGCATTATATACGGTAATCGAGGAATAATAATTCCGGTGTAAGTTTCCCAGTACAACCCTCGTTCACGCCTCGCGTATGAGAATTTCGACAGTATCGCGTCGCCGATCGACAGGATCTTCTAACTTACTGGGAAATCAGCTCCCTTTCATCCATCGAACCGATACGTAATAAATGCCGATCTATATCCACGAGACGAAGCACAATCTATCATCCGCAAGCTTCAGACCAGTTTTCCTTCCCATCCTTTCTGATCTGCCCATTACTGAGGGCTCACATTGTTTCTCGCGTGATTGCTTCTCAATCGGTCCAGCTGGACGATACAATCTTCTCCAAGTTCATCTCATGAGCGTACATGCATCCCAAATCGATAATGTCAATTGAAATATTGAAGTGAAACAATGGACTAATTGCATTTTTTTTTTCAGGAAAACGGAAAGAAGTGATCTCTGCGTATTGAATTTCTCAAATTCGAAATTCACTTTCAAGTTCATGTGTAAGAAATTATGCGTCGAATTATGCGCGTTTAACCTTTCAATTCAACTCTAATTGTCTATTGATTTATGTCAGTTATGTTGTGCAACGACTATAGCGCGCGTTGCTATAAATAGATATACCTTTACTAGGTAGAATAATAGGAAATATTACTTCTGATTAAGCACAATCGTTACATCATGATGATAATCCGCCATTAAAGTTCCAAATAAAGCATTAGGTTATCTTGAAATGTATGTAATATTGATCGGCATAGCTGAACAATGAAGGAGATACAATTGAACGACTTTATACTCGATTTTATATAATTACACATACGTTATCTTATGGAAAAGTACGGCCATACCACTCTCTGAACCTTAATGGCGGTTGAGAAGGCGTGTCCTACATATGGTCACTGTAGCGTCACGAAACGTGTGTGGTTATCTCATATTTGATACTAACAGGCTACCCAACTGAATCAGCATCACAATGCGTTGGGAGATTTTCTCGATCATTAGTAAAACGAAACGAATAGAATAACAGTCACCAAAGTGATTCCAGCAATAGCATATATCGTGAATGACATGTTAGGAGACTTGGCAATGTTATGCCAACAAAAGGAAAGAGAACTCTAGAACTTGTTCCGAAATTCTTTCCGGGCATACGGAAAGCGCGAGGCGATCCCAAGAGTTTCCTCCCGAGTGCCATGACACTCCCCCGTCCCCCTCCAGCCATTCTGAGTTTGACCCGGTAAGCATCCAGTGAGGATGGAATCAACTTGGCCGGAGGCTCATCGTCGGGACGACGATCCTCAGCAGCCGCAATTTCGCGCATTCGCTCTGCCACGGATTTCCATCGCGAGATGGACTCCGCGGAAGGAGCGAGAGGGGAATGATGGCAGAAGGGTTCAAACGGTGCCGCGACAGCACTCGCGAGCGGTCGGGCTCACGCACACGTACGCACATACGTGTATGTACATACATCCCGTACACGCGTATAAACGTGACTGCATTTACGCTGAATCCTATTTGCCTCGGCTAAAATCGCATCGGGGAGAATCCCGTGGCAGGAGTGCCTTGGGAATAGCCTCCGCGCGCGTAGTCATTCCACCCCGCTGCTCCTCTCTTCCCTCTGCTCTCCTCTCCCTCCGTTTCGCAGCTCACCCCCGCGGCTCTCTCCCCGCAATAGTGCATCGCCGCCGCCGTATGCAGATGCATCGTTAGCATTTTTACGCAAGGACGTCGCGCCAGCGGGCTTTTATTTCATTTTTCTCGTTTTTCCTGCGTCGCACACCCCCTGTCGCGCCGGCAAAAGGTGATTTAACCCTTCGCGCCCCGGCTGTTATATGTGGGGAGTGGATAATGCAACGTCTGTGAACTAGAGGCAAGTACCTAAAGTATCTAAATTCTGCCAATATCGATCAATTGCAGTTGATTACACTCTAAATTTTTGGGAGTGAAAGTTCACTGAAGAACAATAGGATGCGCCAGTTTGATAGGAGTGAAATTTTCACTCTTAGAGAGTAAAGAATCACTCTTCGAGAGTGAAAAATCACTCCAAGTGAGAATCAATTTTAAATCTCTGCGAAGAATGAATAATTTCACTCTCTGAAAGCAGAGATTGAAAATAGATGATAAGTTTAATGCCTCCCTACATCCAATCTTGACGAAATTAGGCTCATTTGACATGTTTTTACACAAAACGAACGAATATGGCGAAAGCGTCGCTCTATTTCGAATGAAGCAAGATATTAAGCATTAAAGTTGATCTTTCAAAAAATTCACTCCTTGAAGGAGTGAAGTGTAATTCACTCTTGCCAGACTGGCGCAATCATCACTTTTCTTGGAATGAAATTTCACTCCCAAAAATTTAGAGTGTAGAGACTTCCTAAATACTAATCATTTCTATCATTGTATAATCATGAAGGAGAAAGAATTATGGACAGCAGTATCGGCAGTGATCGAAAAAGGCACAGCTGGTGAAAGTTTGTTAGAAAAAGTACGATCTGAAAAAAAGAGTTAAGTTCTGACTTTTTATGATCTAGGAAGTTACGTCCAATCAGAATTTGTTCGTCATACTAACCGTGAAACTGGAACAAAGAGCATCTAACTACAGTTCATTACTATAGTTAAGATCCGGTAAAAAGCGATTGTGTCTAACAGCACGGCGCTATAGATGATCTACAAAGCAGTAACTACAGTCACCGACCAAGCACGTGAGGCGAGTCTGATGTGTCAAGAGACACGTATCCAGCTATTTGCAGATTATACTATACGAGATTACGTATGCACGGCTTATACCCCTTTGACTAGTACATACGATGTTTCCTAGTTACTTTAACGAGATATTACGCTCTACACGATTAACCGTGACAATACGAGATATTAAAAAAAATCTCATCTCCTCGTAAATCAGGTGTAAAAAACTCAAGCGATAGTTTGGGCGTCGTAGAAGAACGCGGAGAAAAATCCCCGCATTAATCCATCGCTCGTCGCCTATCGGTCGCGTTATTAAAATGCAAAGCGCGGAGTGCGGCGATACAAATCGACAACAAAAGATGCGCCGTGGATGGCGAGGGAGAGGGGTGGGGGGGGGGGAGGGGCAGGGATGCGACCGCGAGGGAAAACCGCGCGAGATATTTTAATAAAGCTGTCTGCGATTATTGCGTTGCCCACCCACCGTACCCCGACATGCCGCAAAATAATACGCCCGGAACCTAACGAATTAAACACCTCGCAATTGGACGCAATTATTTGGCCTCGTTGAAAATGCAATCTGCCGATGCATTACGGAGGATTATGATTATGCGAACGTGTGCGGGCCCAAGCAGTGCACATCGCCCGCACTTGACGTAGAAATGCCGAATGCGCAATTCGCGCTTTATTTCGCGTTCGCTCATATATACGGATAATCCCACGAGTCTTCTATGATTTAGCGATATCTCCCTGTTGCGCCGACTTTATTAATTCATTCTGTTATTTGCTCCATCTCTCTCCCTCCTCTCCTTCCTTCTCTTGTCCCTTTCATCCGTTATTCTAGTTATGCGTACGAATTTCACGAGTAGCGCACTGCGACTAACGATATATATATATATATACACACACACACACATATATATATACGCATTACGAGCATTATCATTTATTCAGCAGTCAGCACTGGATGTACGAGATTTACCATGCAAAACAATCAATTATAGTTGAATAACGTCATATATAATCGAAAGAACATTTTCGATCTCAATATCTGATTGCAGAATCGCTCAAACTTCATATATTTTCACTTTTATAGTTGAGCTGCGCGAGAAGATCGTTCGTGATCTCCGCCAGAAGGGAAATACATATATTTGAGCACCGCGACGCAAGTAATCCAACCGCGGAAATTTCTCAGCAAACTGCGATTGGAATCCGCGTTTCGCGCATGTAATACACATGGCATGCGCAATCAGAGTGATTTTGCTCGTTACATGCCCGGCGTGGACAAACGCTCGGCCAGCCAATCTCTCTCTCTCTCTCTCTCTCTCTCTCTCTCTCTCTCTCTCTTTCTCTTGGCGCGGCATGCATATCGGATTGCAATGGGGCGTCGTTCTCCAATGCATATACATCGCCCCCGCAAATGGCGGAATTAAAGTCGTGTATCGACCGGAGAGACGGGTGTATAAGAGACGAGTAAGAAATCGAGCGGAGTAGCAGTCGTCCGGCTGGTCCAGGATGCCCGCGGCTGGTCTGGTTCTAAGATTACGATCATAACGAAAAAGCTTCTCGCTCTCATTGGAGATGCCAGTCGTTCTCTCTTTCTCTTCTCTTTTCTCCGCCCCAACTCTCCGCAGTCTCCTCCGCTACCCCTTCTGTACCCTCCGCTTTTATCGACTCTCTCTTCTCTTTCGCAGCGTATGAGAACGTCTGGTGACGCGGCCTGGCCGCATCGTACAGGGCATTGCGCAGCGCACGGCATGCATTATGGAACAAGCGGGCAACGATTCTGCCGGAAAAATTGCGGACACGCGAGACGGACGCGATCTGCAGCCCGACTATCTCCTCTCCATCTATCCCATCCACGTGGAGCAGTGTTTCCCAATTTGTTACATGGCGACTGAATTCTTCGGAATACATAGAGCTCGTAATTGCGGTCGACTTCAAGGAAAGACCGCCATATTTTTTTTCTGCTTCCTAATACCGTTTCCTTGCGTGAGTCGCATAGACTTTCATCAGTCCATATATGTATGTTGTATCACGGAAGAAACGATTTTGCTGAAGCATCTAAAAATTTAGTTGGATAAAAATCTGAAAATAATTTCCTTTGGAATTCGTCCATCGAAATAATTATGTAAGATGCTCAAACTGTGACTAGAGTATTGCAGTATTGTTATCAACATTTCTTAACATTTCACGTTATTTTGACGGTCCAACAGAATTATTTCCAGATTTGTGTATATACACTGAGAAAAAAATATAGTTAATTTTAATAAATATTTAATTCAATACTGCCAACTACACATTTACTTAAGCAAATATTTATTCAATAAAAAAAAATGATTGTTAAGTCAAATTAACATTCTTGTATGAAATAAATATATCTTTTTATTTAATAAATATTTAGTTGGCAGTATTCAACTAAATATTTATTAAAATTGACTATATTTTTTTTCACTGTAGCTAAATTTTCAAATACTTCAGCAAAACTTCTTTCCGCTCAATATTTATGCTCAATTCATATGAATTATTGTATAATTACAATACATACACTGAAAAAAAAATTTGTTCAACTAACAAACTGTTCAATGTTAAGACTACGATTGAATTCGATTAAATAAAATTTGTTGAATTAATCAAATTTGTAAATTAAATATGTTTAAATAGTTGAACAAATTTTTTTTTTTAGTGTACATATGTTGTAAAGAAACGATATTAAAACGCCAAGTTATAATTTATATATTTCGCTTGCAAAACTGTACGTTTTCGACATTGACTTAAAATTTTATCTCATTTCTGTGTAATAATAGTAACGCATATCTGAATTTAGATTACAATATCTTTCCTTTCGCTCGATTCAATTGAATTCAATTTTTATAAAAGGGAACCAATAATTAAAGAGCACTCATATGCAAGCTACAAGAAACGATCGGAACAAATTAAATAAATAAATTCATGATACGAGGCTATAAATTAAGTTTTTTTCCATTTTTATTTTATTTTATTGGCATTCCGGGGAGCACCGTTTGGGAAACACTGACATAAAGATGCCTACGAAGATACCGATCTATGCGTTACCCACCTAACCATTCTCAGTCGACCCTCGCGATACTCGTCGTGGAAAATTGCTTTCCTATATTCCGTCCTCTCGGTATGACTGCTTTCCATTTTGTAAGAAACGTCGAGAGATCTCTATAATGTAAATGCGATGTGCCCAACGCTACCAATCACGATCGCATAAATATAAGCAGCCCATTTGTTGCAGAAGCGAATTTGCGGTTTTTAAATGAAGATGAACGAGAAGTTATACGTCTCGTTTTTCTTTATAAATTTCAATATCGTAAATGTCATAAAATATTGTAAATTAAATCTACGTTTCAAGTTTTTATTATATTTATCAACTATACATAATAAATCGTATAGTCCATTAATCAAATATCTTTTATAATCAAAATGCATAAAATAGTAATTAAAGTGAAATAAAATTCCGTTGATACTTGAATGTATCTACAATTTATATAATTATCGTTTTCTTTAAAGAAGATACAATTATCTATCAGATTATTTTTTATCTTAATTATTTATATAGTAACAGAGATAATCGAGATAAATAGTAACCTAATAGATAATTGAATCTTCAAGTCAATAAACTTAAAAAACGTACCTCATAATATAATTACTACGATAATTACTACGAAAATTATACGATAAGAAATAAGAATATGATATGTTTCTTTCATATTTTCGCTTGAATAGCTTTATCACAATATTCTTTGACTTCATAAAAATCTATCTGGTCTACAACGCGTTATAATCCCGCTGAGAAATTTAATAACGCCACGGCATTACACGCTCGTACTGAAATAAAAATGGGCAAAGGGAGCATTTGCGGTGTTCCTTTGACGCCTAACATGCAACGAAAAGCCAAGCGCAAAGTAGCCGCTGATAAATCTATGCGGGAGAGGGATAACTGGGGAATAATGGCGAAGCGAAATGAATGTTTCGCGGCATGGTCGGTAAAAATACGGTAAAAAAGCTTGTGCGACGCGACGAGCGCTCTCCCCTTTCTCAGTTGATTCAGTTCGTTCGCCACACGAGAAGAGATACGGCGGGAGAGAGAACAGAAAGAAAAAAAAGGAAGATGAAGAAGAAGCGACGCACCTCTATCCCCTCGGCCATATAGCAAAAGAACCGGGCCAGAAACTGTCAACGGCTGCGTAACGCTGATGAAAGGGTGGATAGCGTGTAATCTCCGTCGCGTCCGGTCTATGAAGAAGGGACCCGAGTGTTCCCAAATGCGGGACTAACGACGTTTTAAATTTACAAAAAGAAAAGCAGCCGAAAATAACGCACCGTGCGGCTTGGCACCGGAATTCTCTTGGCCGTTCATGTGGAAATCGCGCGAACTGGATTACGCCCTGGCCCCGGAGAAGCTTTTCTCTCTTTGCCGTACCACGAACGCGCGTCGGCGTCCCTTTGAATGACGCCTTGTTATTCAAAGAACCATCACCGCCGGCACTCACGTCGCACATGCACACGGTATTAACTCCGAACTATTACGGCAGCGTCGGAACTAACCGCAGTGCGGACAGCTCATGATATATCCGGAGGAAGTTTTGCGGACCTCGGCCTCGCTATCGCGGAATTAAATAGCAAAGTCGGAGCTACGTGATCGTCGGGAATTTCTTTTATTGAGCTCAGCGAAGATGATAGATTGCGTTATCTATAATACATCGATCTGATCTCGAGCGAGATCGTCGTAAGACGATTAAAAAATATAATAATTTAACTTCCTTTTTTGGATTTTCTTATTCATCAACAAGTTATGATTTTTTCGTATCATTCTATAATGATTACAGATTGAATGTGTTCTGTTTGAAATTCACATTTCATTCATTTTTGAAAGAAAGAGAAAGAAGAGAAGGAGAGAGAGAGAGAGAGAGAGAGAGAGAGAGAGAGAGAGAGAAACTGTATCAAATATCTATAAGACTTGATTAGCTAACGCAAATTGCGACCACACTTATGTAATAGTCGCGCAAATGCTCTTCGTCGCGTTGAAGATGAACGGTATCAATGTTATGCGGGAACCGCATTTTCGCGGAAAAATTACGTAAGGCAATCGCCTCCGCGGGCGAGTTCTCGATGTACCGAGTGTCGTGCAAAATGAGAAGAACGCGTAATGACAGGCTGCCGGCTTTAGTGGGCATGATTGATAACTATCCGATGCGCCGATCGAAACGGGAGAGCCATTACTTATCTCTCGAATGACTACCATTAAGCGCGTTCCATCGTCGATGTTGGCGTGCCAGGGCGGACTTTACAATATTCAAAGAGGGAACTCCACTCGATCAGTAGCACGGAAATAATTATTCTCGATTACTCTCGCCCTCCTCTCCCCCCTCCCCCCCCCTCCAGGCACTTTGCGTACACAAATAGGACGTCGGTGTGGTTGATTTAAATATCAGTGAGCTTTAATATGAATGCTCTATGCGGTAACAATTTCCATTTGTAGCTCTCTGTGTCCGAAACAGAAATCAACAGCATAGGAACGGTATATAGAAATGTAGGTAATTTCTATTAAAATCTGATAAATTGTGTAATAAATGATAAATTTCGTATCGACGGTCTTGTTAAAAAATTATTTTTAATAACGAAAACTGAAGTCCTTTAATGGATTAATTTTTAAAAGTGTAAATTTATGAGTAAAAAATCATATTTTTTTTTTACGTATTTTAAATAATTCTTTATTTCAACAGAAATTTAATTTCCGTTATTTTATTAAACTTAATATATTCCATGTTAAAACATCAAAAGCTCCGGAGCTGATCGTTTTTTTTATACGATTTTTCATCAGAGATGCTATACTGGATTGCTATGTTTTTAGATATACTTGATGTAGATTGGATCATCGTTCTTTTCGAATCGTGACGCGAGAGTGCACATCTATTCTTTAGTACAGCCACGCGAGATGACCAAAAGAGATGTGCTGGTGACCGCAAGAAATCAGATATTACTTGATATAAAAAGATACTCACCTGAAGGTGAACCTGACCGTTGTTATCGACCCATCCAATGACCATGTCAGCTCCGGCGCGACCATCGTCCTTCGTGAAACCGAGCCCGACGTAACCGAGGGTCTTCACTTGGATCTCGAATGTAACGTCCTTCTCATCGGGCGTCCAGAGCACCAAGAAATTGTTGTCCAGGACAGCACTGTGCTTCCATTCGACGGAGACGACGCCGTTGATGACGAGCAAGAGAAGGAATGTACCGACCGCAGTCTTCATCTTTCTGTGCGGTGTGCTGCTCAAAACATCTGAAACAGGAGCGATGCATACCTGAAGCATACTGTCTTATTTACGGAGGTAATTTATGCTACTTAGAGATGTAATCCGCTTAATGGATAAGAGAACGAGAAATAATGTTTATTCACATAATGTATTCCGCATATTACGAGGCAAGATACTCTCTCAGTTTCGCCAAATGCGGAATTTCATACAAAATTAAACGATTACAGATGATACGTTCGCTGGATTATTAACAATAATACAAAATGAAATTATTAACCATGATTTACCGTTTGATAAAAAGACATACTGCTCGTAAAGCTTTTGCATTATATATATATATATATATAAAATGAAAAATTTAATAAATCTCTACTAAAATATAATTTTGTATCATTAAACGTTTTCGAGAAATAGCACGGTAATACAATAAAATGGTAAATATAAAGAAACAATGTATACGTGCAGTTGGTTGCATTTTCAAAGACAACAAAATCGTTGAACTTTCAAATGAGTGCAATATTGAACGTGTGGATATTTTTCTTCGATACTGCAATAACTATGTGCTTCGTTGTTGCCCATTACTTACGCAACGGACGGTTTCGGAGATATCAGCTGTGTTTAAACCACAAATGATCACTGATGCATGCTGTGTATTTGCGCATCTTACACAGCCCTTGCTTTCTCACATAACTCGTACGATAGTCGTACGCATCGTGTTTTATCGTCCTTAAGCACAGGTAATGTAGCAGCCATTTACGCTTGCGCTCTGCTTGACACTGTTTCAACCTCTTTGCAGTTCACTTCATTCTTTTTCACGTAAAAATATCATACATCGCGCCAGACAGAAAATAGAACTGCTTAAATTAGTCTTGTACAAAGATATAGCTATATTTCAAATTATATCTTGTTAAAAAAAGTCATTTTCTGCTATGTCTAAAATTGATTATATAAAATTGATTATACATGGGAAAAACGATTTTGTTGAAATATCTCAAATTACTGGATACAGACTTAAAAATAATTTTATTGGAAACCATCAAAATAATGTTGGAAATTAAAAAATAAGGAGCAATGCTGCAAAAAATTTTGATATTATAATAGTTTAAATTTTTAATAAAAAATTACTTTGATGATCCAGCAAAATTATTTTTAAATCTTTATCCAGCATAATTTTAGATAAAATCGTTCTTTCCGATGTATGTGTTATATATTTACACTTACATATATAAACACATATATAATATTATTTTCATTGAATTAAATACAATAACTTTAATAACCCTATTAAATGCAATATTTTTTCTAAGCTCTCGTAAAATGAATACACAATAAATCAGCACAATAAATCAGAAATAAAGAGTGAAGAGAATCAGAAATAAAAAGTTCTAAACGGACATGCCGGATCTTTAATGCTTGAATAATTTCGTGTAAATTTAAACGTATCCAACGTACTGTACTGTAAATTACACACTAAATTTAACTTTCAGTCTTCAAAAGCAATCCTAACAAAACTAGAGTAATGATATTACAAACTAAAATGGATGGGCAATTAAATCATATATGTTCTCATAGATATCTTAGAAGATATTAATTAATAACCATACACAATGGATCGAAAACATCAATAAAAAATATATAAAGTATTTATTGTAAAATATTATCGTTACTCGAATCTCATATCAAAAGCATATCAGATAAAATATTCAGAATGATCGAAAATCTCGTTTCCATGCAAGTCTCGTAAATCTCGTCAATTTTCATGAAGAATTTTCGTGAGCAAAATATTAAGAACGCATGTATTAAAACAAAATTAAAAAAAGAAGTATCAACAATATTACGACGCCCAACTCGTTTTAACCGTCACGGAGTAATGCTTATATTCATACCGCGGAAACATATCCAACGAGTAAGCCGTCTGCCTCGTTTTCCCAAGCAGAAATACTCATAAATAACGATCAACGTCACAATTAATTTATCCTCACGCCGGCGCAATGGTCGCTTCTCGCTATTGCATTTTCAAGAATCAGACAGGGCAAGCTTAATGGACCGCCATTCAACGAAGACATTATCGTCGATTCCCCGATAAAAATACTATTGACCTCTTTATTAGCGATAACGCTTTGTTTCTTTGGGCATAACGACGGACTCGAGGCGGAGCAACGAAGCTTCGAAGGGAAACGCGAGAAAATTAAGTTTCCGGCGGAATGAATCCGCGAACAAAGAGAATTTCTCGTTTTACCGTGCGCATGTCTCGAAAAAAGGATGGGTCCGGATTGAGGTCGGCGGGATAGCCGTGCTACCGTTTATTTTGCATTTTCAGCAATCAGGCACGTTCCGCAGGGGGAAGGAGAAAAAAAAAGTCAATTTGTACTTGCGGAGTAAGCGCTTCGCGCCGAGTTAAGGGCGAGATTACTGTAGAGGCTGCAACGAGCGCGCGCCATCCTCGAGATCGCAGGTGCAGCTAAATACGCACATCGTGAATTTTTTGCAGTGAAATTTATTCGATTGAAAATATCGGGGGAGAAACGCTATATTCGGACGTTTCAATAAATTGGTAAAAAACGGGAAATATTGGTGCATTGTTTGCGCGGATTGTGCAGTAGTTTCTGCCAGGCGACTAGTAAATTTCAGAATTGTTGAAATATATTTTAACAATGAATTTATTGAAACTATAATTGGAAATATGGCAGATTCGGTAAAAACTGGCGCACTAATAATTTATTATTACAATGGACGATCAAAGTCATTTTGGAATGTAGATGGAAATGTAGATGAAGCTGCTCCATAAATAAAGGGTATCAAAGTTCATATGGAATCTGTTTTTCTTCAAGCGTTACCATGAACACTCTGTTCGTGTTTGTTACACAGCTTGTAGCTCGTTCTAGTACAACGCTTTTTCAATGCTTTTTTGCCCGACGACCGCGAGAGAGCGGAGATGAGCGTGCCGGACTATGCGCGCTTCATCGAGATCATTGATCTCCGAAGTGCAGTGATAAAAATGCAGAATGCTAATCGCGTGCACCTGCGTATCATGACACGCACGTGTGACCTATGGAGCAAGAATGGGAGAGAGTGAGAGAGAGAGAGGGGAGGGGAGAGAGGAAGGGAGGGCCGAGGTGAGCCGAAGCTCCCGACCAGGAATCGACCACGGATCTGCAAACGATCGTTTCAATTAACGGCGACAATGGCGCGGTACATCGGCCGATTCGCCGCAAATAGTAAGCCAATCCGGCGTATACACGCGCGGAAATCATCGACGAGTTCGGCGCCAAACATCAGCCGTTGAACTGGTTTAATTCCTCGCGATCGCGCGGTTCAAACTAATGTTTACCGTTGCGGATATTTGCGACGTAATTGTGCAATGAGTTTAATAGGATTACATTTTGCACAAACGAATATGTGTTCCAAACAATATGATTACTCGATAATAAAAAAATAAACCTTTTCATGCTGATTTTTAGTAACCGTTAATGATATATTGTGATCAAAATGCGCAATGAGTTAATAAAATATATTTCGTGAATGAAAGCAAAAATCGCTAAGAATGATTATTTTTTCTAATATAGCAATGGCAATTGAGATACGACAAAAGTAGTAATAACTTTGATAAAATAACGCTCACGCGATCTTCATAGTAAAAAAAAAAAAGAAATGCAATGGTCAAATCAGGAGCCATGTGATTTAACGTGGGTCAAGGTGCCATGGCATTATCGACAATCGCAATTGGCCTGATTTACGGTACTGACGCAGTAACCGCGAAATTAAAACCGATCGATTCAATCAGCAATAACGAGATATGCAATGCGCGGGATATGCGTATCAAGAGCGCGACGTTACGTGGAAATAATTGGACCGTTCGAACTTGCATACAAAGGAGTATCGTCGACTAATTCTGCCGATTAACAAAACCGATGTATCGGCAATTGGATGCGTAACACGAGCTTACGTGAATTCCAACTAAGTGACATGAATTATACATTAATTTGATCGAGCCGTCATTATAATGCGATAATTTTAAAGGCAAGTCAGCAGGTACAAATGAATGATCTAGTTGAAAATTATGTTGATTAAACTAATTTTTAGTAGGAAAAATCTTTCGATAAATCACAACAAATCGATTTCACAAAAATTTAAATTAAATTTATTTGTGTTATTACCTGTAACACGAAAGAAAGAATTATTGGTACAATAAATTCAAAAATATCTAGCTTTTTTATTGTAGAATTATATATGAATATTGGATTTTATTATAATGTTAAAAATATATGTAAAGCGAGCATTATAATTATACCTACCTATTATATTCGTAACATTACATATATTATCTATATATTCTATCTCATAAGTTATTTTGTATAAAATATTTAGAGAGATTTTAAGAAAGAATTTAAAATTTATTGATAAAGTTTATACATTATATGTATAATTCTTCAATTATTAATTAATAAGTAACATTAACTCATTTAAAAATCAAATTAAAATTTCTTTCCTTTTACTAGAATAAAATTATGAATAATGGAAAAAAATTATTTTGCAATAAAAGTTTTGCTATTGCTCCATTAACCAGTTAAAAACTGTTGCAGAATGTTCATTTCTACCACGGAACATTGTACGGTATAGTATACTATTATGTACTTTTTATTATTCTCTAATTATTAATTATCAAGCATTGTTAATTAATTTTAAAAATGTAATTAAAATTTGTCCTTACTAGAATAAAGTTAATTATAAAATTTGTTTGTATTAAAACAACTACTAGAATTATAAGGGAAAAAAATAGTTTTCAATAAAAGTTTCGCTGTTGTTCCACAACGGCCAGTTAAAAATACTGTTGCTCGCGTTCATTTTCACCACAGAGCACCGTAAATCTACAGACTGGCACTGTCGCCGTGTAACTTCTCCTCTGTTTAATCCTCTTTGGCTTATCCAATGACTATCCGCCGACGTCGAAACGATCAGCGGCCCGAAAACAATCGATGCAATTAACAGTAGCGGCGCGTGCGACTCACGAAACGTCCCGTCGAGGTGATGCATCGATTGCAGCAGCTGCCTGAACCGCTCCAGCGCACCGGAGAAACGCCGACTCAAATTGAGAGGACACACAGCGGAGGCGCAACCAAAAGGGTGAACGCGGACACCATGCTGGGCGAAAGGGATGTAGCGAAAGGGACGAATGACGCAGCGCAGCGCAACTCGAAGAGGATGAAACTACGCGCGGATACGGTTTGATTTGCGGCGTGTCGTTCAGTCGATTGCTCTCCAATTGCGTCCTGGTACCGGCGGCATCAGCTTGGCACGGTTTCCCTTATACAGGGTGTTTCGCTAAGATTCGCGCATCAAACATAAAAACTGCATCCTAAATCGAAAAATTCGCGATAAATTTTTTTTCACCATTTTTGAACTTTTAATGTAAACTACGCTAATGAAGATTTTGCAAAAAAAGCTTTTGTTATACATTGCGTTTTTCTGACATTTAAATTTTTAAATGTTTGCGATTTCAATGCTTTCGGATATCTTTTACAATGTAGATTTATGTATAAATGTTTATGTACGGAAAAAATGGTTTTGCTGAAGTATTTAAAAATTTATCTGGATACGAATCTGCAATTTTTCGCTAAACAATCAATATAATTATGTGTATTGAATATTGCTAGAATATACAAATTTTCTGCAACATTCAAATTTTCTACATAATTATTTCGATAGTTTAACAAAATTATTTTCAGATCTGTATTTAACTAAATTCTTAAATAATTCGGCCAAACAATTTTTTCTATATAACATGAAAATGCATGACTATAATTTAATATTATTTTGTAATATACGTACATGTGCTAAAATAAATTAATAAGATTAAAGTATATTTGCGATACACCAATCTTTTTCAAAGAAATAAACTGCGATTTAAATAAATAATTAATTTAATTATGTTAATATTTAATTATCATGTAATTAATAATACATAAATAATCGATTCATCTGGAAGAATTTCATTTTTTACTTAAAAAATTTTCGCAAAGGGAAATATAGGTACAATTCAAGTTCGATATTGTGAAACCGCCATGTATACACCATCGACGCCAGCGCAACGGGATGCGACGCCGAGGATGATAAACCACCCCCTCGGTCGGTGCAAACTCCTCCCTAAGATAAATAAATCGAGAACCGCTTTCGCGAAAACGACGTGAATCGAAATGTTGGTCGCCCGATAAATCGACGTGTCGCGTGTACGGAGGCGTGAATGAGCGAGTTGGCAAATAATGAGCGTCCGATCGGGTGCAACCCGGAATCGAGGGTCTCTCGCGTGTACAAATTCACGCGGTGACAGTACATGCTGCGTGTACATGTACGAGGGATGATCAATCGGATTCGCTCTCTTTGTATTACGTTTTTTTCATTTGAGAACGCGTAAAAGATTGCAAATTTTTATGTGCATCTTTATTCAAGTATTTTATTATAATAAAAACTCTAATGTGCACTGCAAGAAATAAAATATTAATTTCAACTTAAAGATGTATAGGAGACTTTCTAAGACATGCAAAAAATGTTAAAATTATCACTTTTTGAATTCATTTTAATATTTTTGCATGTCTCAGAAAGTCCACTATACGTTTATAAATTAAAATTAATATTTTTTTTTTACAGTGCGTATAATTTTATGTATGATTGTACGGAGTTGGTTTATAAATTTTTCTTCCATTTAGAATTATCCAAATAAAATTTTAAATTGCATTTCTATATAATTTTCAATTTCAAATATAAAAATGTAGGACTAAAAATTAGGAGATTTATTTACAAGTTTGATTTAGAAAAATTGATATTAGGTATAAAGTCAAAATTTAAATTACAAATTTTAACTCATAGATACATTTGACACGTTCATCATTTTACTATTGCGCATCTTCGAGAATACATCTTGTCTAATTTCATCACAACTTTTATTTGTTACATGAAATCATCTTATTTCGAGAAAATCTAAAATTATCAAGTTTTATTTTAAGACAATAATAGAAAGAGACGTTAGAGAACATACATATATGTCGAACTAAATTATATTCTCACAAAACACTCCAGGACATGCGAGCACAATTGTCGAACGGTGAATTTCCGTGTCGCGCGTCGTTACCCCGCGTTGATTTACTTGTTTACCGGCGCGCCGGCATATTGATTTATCCGAAAGAAAGCGCATCGCGTCGTCCCCGATGTCGTCGGTGTATGCAAAAACGGCGGCCGCGATGTATGCGGCAGCATCGGAGAACAAATAAAGCACGATATCGCCGACAAATGTCAAAAGCAAAACTTGGATTCGCGAGCGCGCGAGTATATATGTAGGTAGAGCTTCGCTTGGAATTTCACATAAATTTCAACGCACCCGAATCTCTAGCTCAGTCTACTATAATACCATTGGAAATATCGTCTCGCCGACGTATTTACGCGATCAATAAGTGTCTCCAAACACTGTATCTGTATATCTTTCTGATGCCTACATAAGATTAAACAAAATAAAAGTTTATTTCAGCAAACACGATTATGAATAAAATGAATAAAATAGTAACTCAGATCGTCATGGATATTATATTCTCCAAGATAAGCGGAGTAAATATATCATGCAGACTTATTATCAGCAATTATTTTATCATTAGCACACAGAAAGAGCGATTTCATCTAAGTTTAAAGAATCTAAGTTCTAAAAAAAAGTTTAAGTAGACACAGATCTGAAAATAATTTTGTTGAACTATCAAAATAATTATGAAATTCAAGCATGGGCAATGCTGTAAACAGTTTCAACATTTTAGCAATCAAATTGAGCGTCCTATATAATTATTTGATAATCTGACAAAATTATTTTCAGATCTGTATCAATCTAAATTTTTAGATACTTTAAAACCTTTTTTATACTTTGCATACTAAAAAGTATAAATATTGATATTTGTGGAATTTTATACCGGATGACTGTTGACAGTCCGCCGAATTTAAATATTTCAACACCATACTGTCTTGAGTGGCGAGGTCAACGAACTAATATCGAGCGTCTCCTCGAGTATGCACACGACTGCATCCCATCCATCAGACTGACATCGGTCCTCTTCAGATGTCGGAAAAAAAAAAACGAGAAAGGAAGGATATACAAGCCGACATAGCAGGCACCGAACGTACCAATTAACGCCCGTAAAATCGTTCGATGTGGTGTGAAGATGTCTGGGACGCGATCCAAATTGCGTTATTATCGCGATCGGGCATCCGAAGTCAGAACGCACTATGGATGATGATCGAGCTGAACGACAAGCGGAGATGGCGGATTAATAGAATGAACGCGTCATCCGCGTGAAAATAACGGGATTAGTGATCGTGAAGAGTCGACGCGACGATCTCAATATATCGGCGGTATCGGCAATTCCATTTTGTTAACTGCTATAACTATTTGTACGACAAAACACTCATTATAGCTTATCGTTGTGCATATACAAGTTTAATTATGCAATGGCAAGCCAGTAGAACGTACAAAGGGTATAAAATCTGAAAAAAACACACACATCCGCTAAACTTAAAATATTACCGGTGGCATACATCGTTGTTCTCGGAGAATTGTTTTTCATGGAAAGATATATCCGTTTCACGAAATTACCAATTCAAATTTCCGCAACGTCAAGCTGACGAGAACGTACGTTGTGTTATATTTTCTCCCTTTCCTCGGATACACATCTCATACGATGAGAATGAAGGATTAATTCCTAGCGTGGTATACGCGACACATTTCTTTTCTCGTTCGATTAGTTAACAAAAAAATTCAACAATGTCCCTATAAATAAAAAAAACACAGGGGAGAAAAAAAATGGTCTTATCCGCGATTGCGACAGCTACAAATGAATGTATGTACGTGACTTTGCGTAAGACTGTTGGAACTTGGTGCGCCGTTTAATGCACGATGCCCCTCGCTAATCGCGACCGTGCACGTTACTTTAACGACGCACGCAACGTCGGAAGGAGTTACGTGAGCGATATCACGAAGCGCGCGACGAACCGTCGAACGCATTAATGAAATGGGTTTTACCGTCCGAAGACACGAAAACTCCATGGTGAATTCAGAAAGGGGGAGCTTTTTCTCAGCTTTAATCAATCTCCAGCTGCAACTTGGGACCTAAGCTCTGATTGCCATAATGTTGATGAGTTGGTTAGTCAGGATTTTTCTCCTTCCGTTTATTTTCCGCTCGATTCAGTACATTGCAATTTGCAGAAAAACTTCGACTATAATAAATTGTATCATATTTAATTCCTGCAATCATATTTTTGTTTCTTTCGTTTGATTTTTTTTTGTCCAGTTCAAGTTTTTATTATTTAGGCTTTTAAACGATGTGTTACATTACAAACATTTTTTCGATTATTTTAAGACGAGGATCGAAATCTATCCTCTTTTGTTTCGGAGAAATTTGAGAGTGAAATTTCACTTGTGCCAAAAACGATCCAGAATGCAGATGGAGAATTAATTTACACATTTTCAATGATTATTCATGTAATGAAAATTTAATCTATCTTTGACGATCTTAAACTAAAAAAAAGATATCCGGTTAGATATCATTGATAGAACCAATCTACCGTTCAGAAAAACAAAACAATTTTGCTGACCTAAATTGCATCTCGGTTCATCACTAAAAAAAGCCCTTTGATTTCCATGCATTGCTTTTTCATTTGGACGACAGTAAACTACACACAGTAAACTAGGAAAGAACAGAGTCACAGAAGGCTTGTGACATTCCTATTAAAAAAGCATTTACGAGACATTATCGTTTGTCATGCACATGAAGATTAATAGCTGTATGGTTAATGAAAAGTTAAGGATCAAAAATAAATAGATGTCATGCATCTACAAAATAACGAAGTTGCAATTCAAGATTAGGTATATCAACAGAGTAATTTTATTTTCACACAAAACTGTGCCATATTATATTGCTCATGTTTCTTTTTTAAAGATCTATTTATTTCGCTGTGTCACATAAAATAGATTCTCTTATAAAATTTAGACAATATTAGAATTACTATAATTTTAGATGTCGAGAATTTCAAATGTCGATAGAATCTTTTTGGCGTACTCTCTGTTTCCAAACAAACGTAAATAAGCCATAAAAATCATAGTGTAATAAACTGTTTCATTTTCTAGCAGATAAGGAATAATTACGCTAATCTACCAAATGATGCTAAATACTATGTGATCGGTATCGTATTCACTTAATCGCTACAATTGTTTAAGAGCGTAATGAGGCTGAAGCGAATATACAAACGTTACAGATCGATCGATATTAATACGATGCTCAACATCGTTATGCACAATGAATAATCCACCTAGCCATTCTAATTGCAAATGAGAGCGTATTCGTGTATGATCGCTGCAGCGATTTAGTTGATTCAATGGTTTGTTAATTGTCTTTAAACACGTCATTGTATCGAACCAACGAGGCTCAGCATGAACACAGTCGAAAATTTGAGTTTTCTAAATCTTATTTATCGATTAATAAGACGGCTTAGTCACACCTTGAATTCTCAATTCCTTCTATTAATAATTTAGTTTAATAATTATTCCTTCATTAACAATTTCCTGAAATATTTGATTAATTATATACTGTATTATTTTAAAAAATAATAAAATATTAAAAATAACAAGTTTAAAATTTTTAAAATTACAAGTTTAAAATTGATATAAAAATCAATATGATATAAATATAATATAAAATCCAATTCATTTTCGAAAAAATTTTATTCAATTACTAGTAAAAATTTGATATAATATTTTTTGCCTATAAAATTCTCAGTCAATATATAAATGTAATATAAATGTAAATCGATATTATCTAAGAGAAAGTGATGTAATCAATGAATGTATCGACTGCGAGGAAAAACGCATATCATTTTACGGTTGCTACGACAAGTCAGTGCAGTTATTGCGTCACTAATTGAAGCGAAATATGAAACATTATTGAGTGAAATGAATGGTCGAAGAAAGGAAACGGATAAGTCAGTGGAATATTTAACTCCATCGAGATATGTACAAATACATGGACGAGAAATCAGACAGGAATGTTAAAAACGTCACGGAATTGTATTCATTTTCTCGCATTTAATTGCCGTCTGCACGATATTAAAATAATTTTCCCAATCGTTGGATTGTCGTTAAATTCATTAAAATGCCACTCGTTGTCGAAGCTGGACGAGTTTTTCTATCATTATGATTTCATTCTCTCTTTCGTTTTTGGAGAGCTTCATTAAATTATAATTTATTTGCACTGTAATCGAAAAATAACATTTTATATAATTCATTATAATTTTAACATTTTTAACCAATTCCTCCCCTCTGTAAAAATTTAACTCAGATAGATATTACATTCCATACAAAGTCATCCAAAATTTAAATATTTTAAAAAACTTTCAAACAATTGAAAAATTATTGATTTTCGTAATATAACTTTTTATTTTCGAGACTTTCGAACACCTGACGATTTAATGCAAATTTGTTTTTAAAAGAAGCAGAAAAATAATAAACAGGATTCTTGTGTTGTGTGATTTGTGCTGTTCGCAGTTTCCAGTTTTAAAAATGGCCATACCGAATAAGTTCGCAAAATCGTGGTATTCATAATGCACTAAGTATAAAGTTTGTATCGAAGCCACGGGTTGCCTTGCGAAGCGAGCGACTCTGTGAGAACGGTGCGCGGAAAGATAAACTTCGAAAGTTAAAAGTAACTCAGAGAAAGAAAGGGATGGGATGTAGAAAGCTTGGAAAGAGAAAAGGAATATCATTCTTACTGGAGAAAAAGAGAGAAAAAGAGAGAGAAATTTATCATACTTCAAGAAGACTCACTTAAAACAAACAGAAATACGCAATAAAAATAAGACAGATAGACAAAAGAAAATATAATTGTTTGTAGCTTTAAGAAATATGTATAATTATGTTTAATAATAAAAAAAAGCTACTTACAATCATAATCTATTTATATTATACGTTTTACTCCATGCTGCACTGAGAGAAAAATATTTATAATTATATATTACTATAATTATAATTATTATTGCTATAATAATAATAATAACAGTAAGCATGTGTTTTAGCAACAAATGTATATAATTGGCAACCTAAAATGATTCCAATTATAGTTATTATAACCATAAAATAGTATAAAATTATAAATAATATGAAATTATCATAAAAATGATTCAAATAACTGTAAAATTATATATATAGTCACTTGATTCATTTTTATGGTAATTTCAACTATTTTATAATAACTATAATTGTAGTTATTTTAGGTTGCCAACTACATATATTTGTTGCTAAAACTATACACACAGTTACTGTTATTATTATTATAGCAGATAATAATCATAATTCTAGTTACAAATACCAAACATTTTTCTCTCAGTGTGTATTTGTCATTAAGGAGCATCTACATCGATCACGTCCTTGAGGAAAGTGCGATCACTAAAGTTCCTTCCGTCACGCTTCATACTCATGATAGACTCACTAATTACGATGCTCATCCAATTAGCTTCTTGAAATATGATAAGAGGACCACAATCCTGCTAGTGCCGATTAACGCAAGCTTGTCAAAAGTATGCAAAAAGCGATCTAAGCGACCTATATTTCTTCCTTTCTTTTGATCTCAACTTTCCCACGATTTGCTTCGCGTCTGCTCGGAGGATTTAATTACGTTTCTATGGACCGGGGGCAAATGAGGGAGTAATGGGCCAGGAATACGTCATCGTCAAGACTCTCTTCAGGGATCGAGGAGTCTCGGCGACGTTGAGACCGCGAGATCGCGGCTCGATTTGTGCCCGCAGATGAGAGCTGAGTATTCATAATTGATTATGTAGCCTGCGGAACACCGTGAGGATAATAATCTAACTCTTCTTAACCCGCATAAGAAAGAAAAAAAAAGGAAGAAAAGGAGAGAAAGAAATTTCAGTTCTTGCGTGCTCTCGAACATAAACTGCTTTTATGTCACTATGATTATCTATTAATCTTTATCGTTTCAGCTGTAATAGAAATACATACAATCAGAAGAATCAATCCTTAACTAACTGCGAAAACTGCACGTAAATTTTAAAGCGTTTGAAGTACAGAACGCAAGTAAACCTCCATCTTATGGTGATTGATAGAAAAAAACTTTTTCTTATCTATAATTTAAAATATTAATCATACTAATCATACCTCATACTAATCATACTGATTGAATAATCTGTCTAAAACTTTCACTTTGAGTCCAAATGACCCGTTGCTAAACAAAAATGATGCTATATTAACAATATTAATTTAAATAATTTTAATTTAATTCTTATTGATTCAATAACAGAATTAATGAAACGAATAAAATTTTAATAAAACAACAATATGATATATTTTCATTAACGGATATTGAATTTTAAATTTTAATTATTTTCAATTAAAAAATAATATTATTGATATAAGAATTTTGACATAATTATTTTTCTCAGTATATAGTAGAGAGTTATAATGCCGATTTCTGTGAATTTATAAAGAAACTTATACAATTTTCCATTTTTTTTTACAAAATAGAATAAGTATGTTGTATACACCGTCACATTGTGAACGAAAATATACGCTGAAAATCCACTGAACGGCACTATTTTCATGTTTTTATTATTCTTGATATCCAAAGAATCATGCATGATGCGAATTAACAAATTATTGAGTAATCATTATTTATAAGTGGAGTTATATTTAAAAGTTTGTAAATAATTCTTGTTGATACCCACTCACTTCAATTCACAAAAAATTAAAATTTTTTTATCAATAAACAAGAATTCGTTTTTTTTTAGAAGATTAACGCATAGTTCCGAACTGTAGCACGAAGCCGATAGATACAGGTCAAAAATGTATAAGGCGGATAACGCGCGCGATCGCACATGCGAAAATACATCGCCTTCGGAATGCATAATACATTGGTCGAGCGAGGAAGGACAGCGTGGCGGCAATGGAAGGATAATATATAGCCATCGTAACGTCACTATAAATATATTATGAGATAAGTCTCCGAACGCGTTATCCCTTTAAAGTGAGGTCGCCAAAGCACCCTAGGACCTGCGGAATGGCCGATGATGACGATACTATCGGTGGATTATGATGGCTGGAACTTCAGCAAATATTTCTCGCCCTCTCGGTCGTAAATTCTCTTATGAGTTGAAGTTTACATGGTTATCCATCCGTGTCTTGCACGATATAGTGTTGACAGAGAGACATTGTGGGTTCTCCAAAATGATTACGAATTACAAAGGCATTTTGCGAATGTAGGATTCTATAACTCGGTGCACTCGTTATTTTAATATATGATATAGATTTGCACAACAGAGATTTATTAGGAAACGTGAAATATAATCAAACAATTATTTTTCAATCTGATAAATTAATAAAATTGTTAAGGCTTTTCGTTCGCACCTACTTTCATAAAGTATATTATTTGAACGCTGCGAACTGTATACTTTTGAACATTTTCTATAACATCTACATAAAATTGTTTCTTTATTTTTTATAAGATGGAAAATTCGATAAGGCAAAATTAATGTAATGGTTAATTACGAAACGCAACATGTAAATTATTTATCATTTTGTCTTTATGTTTCACTTGATTGTCGGAATTATCGTTATAACCGTGTGAACAGGCTTTATCGCTGAACTGCCTGCTACAGAATCATTTAGATGCAGCTATAGTTCTTGCAGCAGTCGACAACGTTCTCCGAAAGCCGGCATCGGCTATGCACAATCAGCACGTGCATGTAATAGATCTCGTCGAGAGCAGATAACTCGTTGTACGCGATGTTCATATCTTCAATGTTTATAATATGTAATACATCGCTGTTACTTAATTCAATTTGAAGTGATTTCAGAAACTCAATCCTTCTATTTTTGCGATATGAGATCATTATATACATAAAACGAAAGTAATTCTATCGAAAAAGAAGAAACTTTATATCTTTAAGAATGTTTTATTACATATTTTTATTACATATTTTCAAAGTGATAACAAAATTATGAAAAAATTATAGATTATTCTAAATCACGTTTACAAATAATACGATTTTGGTGATAATTTTGGTGACAATTTACTATTTGGATTATAAGTTATTTTAATAAATAGTAGATAGTATCTTTTTAATCTGTGCTCTAATAAAAATATATGGAAATGTATTATAAAATAAATGTCTCAATGAACAAAATATTGGTTTGTTTTATATTTTTAAAATTAATCAGTGACTCGCAATGAAACTTTGCATAAATTATTTTGAATATTTAAAGTATTTTTAAAAGAAAAATGTAAATTTTATCATTTAAAAAATTTTAATTTTTAACAATAAAAATAATAATAAATAAAATAAACAAAAATATAATCTTATTCACATAATTTTCATAAGCGTATAATTTATTCGAAGTGTAAATATTAAACATACTTTCAAATTTAATTTTCTTTGTAGAGATTGTACGTCTACAATATATCTTTAAGATAGTTAACTTTAGTTTACCTACTCTTTTATACTCTTTTTTATTTTTTTATCCTATTTGTTTATCCTATAAAAAAGCAAAATTATATAATTTATCTTTAACTGAAAATGGAAAACCTATTCTAAAACATATAAATAACTTAATGATTCCTTGTGATAGAACAATTTTTTCTCGTGAAGAATTTTCTTCAAAATATCGACGATCAAAGTAAATTAACTTTCATCTTTTTTCCACGTGCATGTATTCAAAACCACGTATACCCGACACACATCGCTCTCGGCAAAACGCACCGTTGGAACATGTATAATACATATACCGCGTGCATGTCAAGCGAAAAAATGGCGTCGTCGTGCGGAAGCAACGATTGGGCGAGTGAGCAGACCCGGTGCGTGGCACTCTTAAGTATATTTAAAGCACCTTTGTCCCCGGTACCGCAATGATGGCTGCTGCGACCGAGACGTATGCAGCGCGCACCTGCAGGAACAGAAGCGCAAAGTCACGCGCTCCCTCGTCGACGGCAACGCGTCCGAGGAGAGGAAGGGCGAGGCCGCGGACGATTTATCGCCCGTGATGCCTCACGACGATAGACACGTACGCAGGCGGTGCCTGAGACAATGGGCAAAAAGCGCCGACGTTCCCTTCGCGGTCCGATATGCCCTAAGATCGGCATCGAGGAACAGCGTTCCGCGGATCGCCAGACAATCCTTCTAGTTATGATCGAATGGAGGGAATAGGGGATCACTGTGCGAGATCATTGTGCGCGAAGAAGAACAAATAGTCACGTTGATTGAGAGACTGGTCGGTGTAGACTTGTTGCAGAAAGGAGAGAACACAAGGATCCTTCCTTTTTTTTTTCTTTATTTGAGCGCGAACAGAGCGAAATTTGTCTTTGAATACAAGGTATCAAATGTTGTGCCGCCTTGCACGATGATCCAAAGCGCCGCGTTTACTGTGCGTTGTATTAAGCCGACGTCTAATTACTGCATTGTGCCAGAATACGCAAGAGAACAAAAGATACAGGTGTACAATTAACTCATTCTCGCTTACGTTTAACTTCATATTTTTGCCCTTTGTTTAGTGTCGAAGTTACCCTCTTCTTCCGTATACTTTCAAATTTGATTTTAATTACTTTCCTAAATGAGACTAATATTGTCTCGCAATAATACGTGTACAGTGAAAACTGCATCTTCAATCGACATTTTGCCGAGCGTTATCGCAAGCTATTATCGGATATTTTCTATATGTTGTAACTATCGGAGAAGAATCGTATTTTTCTTCTTCCTTTTAGTGTACAATCTTCGTTTCTAAGATATATTTCTATCACAAATATTTATTTGCGAACAATTTGATATGTGCCGTCTTGAACAGCTTGCAGAAATTCACTTAGAAACGTCAAGAACTTTTTCTCGTCGAATGCGAATAAATTTGTATTATCATTTACGATATTTACGAAAAATAAACACACATAATTTATCTAATTTAAACAATTTAAAGTAAGTCGATGATCGAATTTAATATTTGGGGGGATTATTATTTCAATTTGATTATGTTATAAGTCCACAAAAATAATCGAAGTCTCTATGTGAGATAAATTTATTTAAAATACATATAAATGTATTATATTCCAATCTAACAGTAATGACACTTCTTTTCCTTAATTAATTAAATTCCTTAAATATGTTCATTCAAGCGATTCTGTTCTAATCTTAATATACTGTTAAATTCATAATGTGTCAAATTATACTCAGTCTGAGTTATTTTTAATCATTTCTATAGTATAAATATAAATCGCCATTCCTATCAAGTATGTCGTTAATTTGACTAACATGAAATTAAATAATTTAACTCAAGAAAATGTATTCGATTTGATTCAAATTCAAATTATTATTTATTAAAGGCATGTAATATGAACTTGCTTTGAAATTAATCATAGAAATGAATTGATTCACATTTTGACACAGATTGAGATAAGACTGAGTTACTATTCTTCCTTTGATGTCTAAGTATAATTTAAATTTTTTAAACTATAATTTAAAAATTAAACAAACATAAAACAATGTTAGGTCAATATGAATAAACCAAATTTTAAGTAGGAAGAACTCAATATTCGGTCTCACACACACACACACACACACACACACACACACACACACACACACACACACACACACGCACGCACGCACGCACGCACGCACGCACGCACGCACGCACGCACGCACGCACGCACGTACGCACACACAAAGCGGAGCTTCAATAAATATTTCTTGTGTAAATTTGAAAATTAAATTCTAATTTTTAGTTCGGAGTATTTTTCTTAACTTTTCATAATGTTATCTTATAACTCTCATTTTCGATCTTATAAATGGGTTTAATTCCATTTACTTTAAGTGTCTTAAGAAGTCAACTTTACCCGTAAATTCATGAAAACCTTTTCTTCGTAATGATCCAGGTAATTCATACACGATCCAAAAGCAACTTGGCCTAATCTGAAAAGTCTTGTCGGGGTCTGGAAAGCAAGCGGCGCAATTACTATGGAAAAATAAACAGTGAAGAAGCCGACTTGGGGCGGTTTCATTATCGGGATTGTGAACGTTCCGGAGACGGGGCGCGTAACTTTCGATTCACATTTGGAAAATACAGCTAAGAGCGATTTTCTCTCGACGTCGCATCCCGCGATTCGCAATCTCGCCGATCGTTTTTCTCCCGGCAACGTCCCCCGCGAGGCAAATTAAATTAACGGCAGCCTTCAGGACGTCTTCGGGGGCGAATAATTGCGCGCTTAATTGTGGCGATTCGTTTCGAAGGACGACTGCTTCCTGCCCGTTCATCCTCGGAGCTCATTCAATACGATCCTCATCATCGGTTTCCAACTACGCAGTCGCGGAATCATTAAAGCGGTTATTTGTGAAATTGTCGATTCCTCAATATTGTAAAATGTAGAGAACAACAAACGTTTGATGATTTTCGGTGAATTTTATTTGTTGCCGCGGGCAACAGATCAAATCACAATGTAAAAATACTACACAAATAGCAAATGTGAATAGTTCAATATTACTTGTAATAATGATGCAAGTTGATTTTTATAAAATTTAATCAATAGGTCAGCTGGTGCATTATATTTAAAATCAGATTTACATATTTCTCTTTATCTTTAAAATATTATATATGAGATATTTTAAAGTCGATATATCATTTTTTTCTAACTCGTCGTAGAGGAATCGTTGCAATAACCAGTTATGTATCCCTAATCGACCGATCTATTTACATCATCTCTACCTGGCGAGAACTGCATTGCTGGTAAAGTTGCATACAAAGTGCGGGCTCGCGGCGATCGGCAGCGATTGGTGCTGCCGACGATTTCCTCGCCTCGTTATCACGTGCTCCAGGGCGAGTTGCAAATCGACAAATAACTGCGACGGTGGACCAAGATGAAGAAGCCGCGAAGAGGGCCGCGAAATCGACCGGGAGAAAATCGAGCGATGAGAGCGCGTTCCTGCAGCGAACGAATCGCGCGTAATGAGGGATAAACCGCAGACCGCTCTCACCGCAGATGTGGATAGATGCAGGACCGGTTCAAGGATAGATTCAGGATCCGGTAAAACGAGACTCTCGAGAAACTTAATTCGTACGCGAGAATAAGAATTTCGTACGAAATTTCGTGGAAAAAAATTTAAATTAAAGCGAAATAGACAATGATATAAAATAAAGTGCAATTTTAAGGTTTTAAGGTGAGAGATCTGGAATGAGACTTTTAAAAAAAATCCTCAAACTTTCACATGTAAAGTGTACTACACAAGCAAAATGTTGAACCATTATAAACGTTTGATAAGCGTTTAATTTTACGTTTAATTTTAAGAAAATTCTAGGTGCACAAACATAACAATAGTAAATTTATATGCAGAATTTATAATCAAATTCTAAAAGACGTTAATAATAAGATAATAAAAGAAAATTTTAAAAGATTTTTTCAAATTCATTTAATTTTATGTGTGAAAATTTTGCAAAAACATTGCATATAGTAATAGAAAATTTATATTCCAATATAGCAAACTCTTATAAATTTAGATAAGATTTTAGAAGACATTTTCTCCGAACTCATTTTTTAAGACAATTGAAATTCTCAAGAAAATTGCGATTCTTGCAGCTATAATGTATGTTTACATCAAACAGATTTATCAAGACTGGAGGTGGTTCGTTATATGCAACTAGATTCATGCGTGGATCTATTTGAAATTCTCCAGGTGTTTCGAGGTATTTTACGATCGATGATCGAAATCGTTGCGGCAAGATGCATCCGATTACCAATGCTGAATGTAGTGGCATACGCGGAAGTACATGTAATAATAACACAAAGCGTTACGACAAAGCGTTCACGCGAGTTAGTTACTCCAATATAAAATTTGCATATTTGAAAATGCATAAAAGAGACATAATAAATAATACTTAACCGACCGTGAAAATTTATGAAAGTATGACTATAGTGTTCATTATAACATTAATAAATTATCTGTCCAAACAATATAAAGATCTTATAATAATAACAGCAGATACCTCTAATAACATAATTTTATTATTAGTATATAAGTAGTCAATAGTAGCTATTGTTAAATATTATCAAATATTATCATATAATATTATTCTAAATGTGTAAAATAAAATGTAATATAATAAATAATTAAAGTAACATCCTCAAAGAATAATTTAACATATCATATTATAAATAAATAATTAAACAGATTGCAAGCAATTAAAGGAAAATAGTAAATGAGAATTTTTATGAAGGACGCGCAACAAAGTATGCTAGAAACAAACATTGGTAATTAATTTGAATAAATTATTTGCATTCTAATTATTATATATAATTTTCGATGTATATCGATGTAACACACTTTTACTAAATTCCCTAGAGTTTCTAAGTAATCTACCTTATGAAGCCTTAATTGAATTCAAGCGGCTTATGATCCCATATAGCTATACCCAATGCTCCCATGTTCCAAACCGTTCAACAACACCTGACCGAACACCAGAATATATATGCACGAAAGGCGGTATCTTCAAAGAGATTATTTCCAAACAACGATCAAACTTCCGGCAAATTTCCGCCGTAATTTAACATTGGATGATTGAAAAATATTGATGAACTGTTTCTAATTAAAAATATTTCGTATTACCTAGCAATATTTATAATACAAAGATTGAATTGCAAATATCATTAAGGAAATGTAAACATCTGCATATTTTGAATATGATTAACCTTCATACTATCGTGAGAAACTTTTTATTTCGACATTTCATATGAAGGATGGGTATACTTTGCATACGTGAGAATTTTGATAATGTGTGGAAATACTGATAGAAAGCTGCTCCTTTAAAAAGAAAATTTGTCGACACTAGACGTATCGACGGTGTAAAAAAGCTGAAAAGGAAATGATGGAAAGAATGGAAAAACGAACGCTAATTGCAATTTAACGCGCTCGTGAGTGAAGCGTGTAATTTGGTTATGACGAGTGCAAGGCTTTTCGTCAGCGAACGTTTTCGCAATCGCTCTTCTTCCATCCATCGTGTTTTACTGATACATATCGTATCGTGATAGATTTTTGCGTGAAATTCAGAAGAGCGATGCTGTCCGTTATTGTAATCAGAATCCGCTTTACGTCTGTCATATACTTTTTTATGTATTCGATCTTTCGTTAATAAAGTATTCATTGCAAAATCTCTAAAGTTTCACGTTCCTGTCACATGAAACTTCTATTTTGTTTTAGAGCTGGTGAGGAATTTATAAGAAAAGTTTCGCAACAGCTCGCTCGAGCATCGCTCCTTTAAAGGCATGTCGTCGACTTTATGACAGACACCTTCGTCTTCTCCAGGTATAGCCGGTTATTTATACCATCATTCTCCTAGAAGAGAAAAGGGAGATGTCTTTCGTCGTTAACATAGAAAAAATTTAAATGATATTTATATATTCTTTCTCCTAATATAGTTCTTTCGCTCTTTCTTCGCTCTTTCAAAAATCAATATTTTACGGAACAGTTAAAGATTTTATTGAGCTGCCTCGCAGATACACATATATATTCATAGAAATTAACATTTAAGATCTTTCTACGTTTAAAATGCATCTTTCTTTAACTTATCTGTGCTACATCTATTATGCACTGCAATTATGAATTCTGGGACGACGTGCCTTTTCTTCACTCTCTATCTAATGTATATATTATAAGAGAATAGAATTGTGCAATTATTTCAATTAATATCAGAGTTCAACCAACTCAGCATTATATTAATCATTTTGGGCAAACATATTTGTTCATATTAATTATTAGTGGGCAAACATATATATAACTGCATTCGTAAAAAATGACACATTTCATAATTAATCCTTCAAAATTAACGCTAGAATGGAGCTTTTAAAGACATCAATGATATTTTAATTGTAAATTTTTGAAAATAAATTTAAATCTATAAAAAAATAAGTAAAATACAATCTGATTTTTATGATGATAAAAACTCGTTGTTAAAGCCTTGACAGAATTTTTTTTTAGATTTTTATAATGCGGAACAAGAAAAAATTTGCTCTGTTTCTCGAAGATCCCTATTAAGGAAAGAATTAAAATTCATATTGCTGGCGGAGGGTTAACAACTTTTCAGTAAATTACATTTTCTAAATTCTGAGTTGAAACAATTAAAATAATGCTTCATTTTTTAACTTCACTTTCTTTTCATATTATACTTTCATGTATTTTTTAAAACTATGTCATGAGTTTTCAAAATTCGAATAGCTTTAATTCTAATTCTTTTTACTTGTGTCACTTTTGTGTAGGATAAACTTAGGTAAGATGGTCATCTTTAAAATACAAAAACGTACTTTAATTTTTGTTATCTTTAATAATTATTATGTTGGCATATCTTTTCCGTCACTGAAAAGATATACCAATATAATACTAAAGATAATATCACGCGCGCGCGCAGCATATTACGAAGAAGATCTTCCTTACTCAAAGAAATGAGAGTCGTTCGCTCGGTAACATTAACTTAATTGCAGCTACTACGATGGCGAACCAAGAAGCGCCTTACTTGCTGCTTCGTCCGCTAAATGTGAATTTGGTCAGCCGGCAAAACACGACGGTCGAGCACTATGTACACTTCTCAATTGCAGCTGGCGACGACGACGAAGAGAACGTCGACACACACCGAGGCTCGCGATTCTACATGTTGTTAACAAACAGCACTCACGTCAGATAATTGTATAAATCACTGCGAGCGTGACAAACGACCGCGCGCACGCGACTCTCGTGTTCGGACGATACGCCGAAGCACGCTTATACGAGTAAAAAGATCTATTATTGCCTTTTCAGCTCATTTTATTTCTAGGAGTTAAATTTCTAGGCTGCAAAGCACTTTTCTCGGACATCCGAGGAGTGATCTTATTGGATCTTATAATATTAGGATACACTGTAAATTCAAGTGTAATAAGTGCCTTTATATTTGTATGTGATTTAGTTTTGTAAAATTAACACTATACACGTTTCAATGTGTAAATCTATTTTTTATATACAGTATAGTACACCATTTTCGCATGGAACGCTTTTCAGCGAGAGATAGATGACACAGTGTAACACAATAGTTGCGTTCAGCAGAAAAAACAACTTTGCTACTGTTCTATAATTCTTTAATATGATAATATGGTTTACATTTCGATCCAATAAGGAATTAAGGATAAGATCATATTAAATAATTTGACAGCAGAATTGTTTTCTCTGAAGACAGTCAATGAATCATTACAAAAACCTTATTGTTTGCCACTAAACAAAGATGAAATATCGCTGTAACGTGTCTCTTACTGGAAAGCACCAATGGAATAAATCACACAAATGTATAAAAGCACTTATCAGGGATGGAGACTTTTAATTTTTCCGAATGTAGAGTCATCCAAATAGTAGGGCAGAGGAGGGAGGAAGAGTTTTCAAAATAACATAAATATTTTATCTTTTGTTGTATAAACGAAATATACTTCTATGTATATACAGAATCAAGTACTGTTTTTTGTAAAATCACTCAAAATTTTTTAAAATTTGTCAAAAAACTAACATTTTTTTTTTAAATATCCTGTATTCTGGATGTAGAATTCGGGATATTTAATAACTACAGAAATTCTGAACATGGTAAGCTTCATATCTCTTATAAGGAAATTTTCGTTAGTAACACTTACGTACTTGAATTTGTAATGTAGAAGCGTAAACAAACTATTCTATTTTCAGTGCACTATCGTGTTTTTCAAGATGATTTTTTGCGAGCAGTTCATGTGTCTTTTATCTTGTTCGTACTGCTTGGTTTTATCCAAGTTACAAAGTTTTAAATCGAATATGTCAAAGATACGTAAGTATTAGTACCATCTAATAGTATCGCTATGTCTTGAACGATGTATTCCAGATAAACTGGATTTTGCAACGGCGATATGACATGTCGATCAATCGCGTCATATTATCGGAAAAATTCGATCGATAGCCAGATTTATTCTTTCTTTTTGGAAAGAGAATGAGAGAAAAAGAAACCTGTCGATTCTCTCTCTCTCTCTCTCTCTCTCTCTTTCTCTCTCTCTCTCTCTCTCGTACGCCAGTACGAGATGCCACGGAAAATCAATTTCCGGTCGGCGAAAACGCCTCGGCGCGCGGCGGTTTAACTTGGCTCTCGCAAAAAAAATATTACGTATCGGTTAATCGGTGCCATCTGAATTGTACACGCTGATACCCGAAACTTTCATTATACATTATTTCGACGTTCGTATTGGATATGATACGTAAGCTCAATCATTTTTACGTGCTCGCATGATTTTCTGACTAACACATATGATTTTTATATTAGGACAATAAATTTTAAAATGCTAGATGAACGAAGTGATAAAATGTATAGACGAGGTAATAAAACGACCTACATGCAGTAAAATATACGCGATTATATGTGACAATATGAAAATTCGTCACATAAATGCGACACAATCAGTTTTATCGAATATTTGTCGAGCGAGTGCACTGGAATTTTAGGCAACACTCGAGACTCGGGCAATAATGTTAAATACAGGGCAAAACCGGTCAAACGCGCGATTCACGTTAAATATAAAACGCGAATATAAATCTTTTTTTCATTTCACTGGGATTTTCATGACGGACAAATAAAGCTTGAAGTTTGGTAAATGTATTTAACATGTAACGGAAATACAGATCTTTACGCACGATGTATTTTGTATCTGCGTAATTGTATGATTCTCAATCCGCTGTATGTTATCGTCATATCAGACAAATAAAATTCAAAATCAGACAATTGTGTTTATCGTTAAATATATGTAACCTAAATACGGATCTTTACGCACAGCGTGTTATATGCCCACATGATGCTGATTGTTGTTTCACATGTTATCTTCACATTAGACAAACATACACCCCAGGCGATCAATTTAACATTAACTATGCTATACGAATGCGAGAGCTTAAGTTTCATATGATCCGTAATGAAAGGACAAACGTAAAAAATAATATATATAATA